>NC_133769.1:344931464-345001710 GCF_003597395.2 Chelonoidis abingdonii
CCCCCTGCCCTGCCCGCAGCCAGCCCCACACCCCCTGTCTCCAGCCAACCCCTGTCGCACCCCCCTGCCCGAAGCCAACCAGCCCCACACCCTGTCAGGTTATTCATTTATTTTCATTAAATATGTAGACTAAATAATGAAATTAATACATTTTCAAGCCAAACGTGTATTAATTCTAATGAACTATGCCATATTATGCAGTATTCATTTTTGAACGTTTATAATCAATGCCCCGGGGGGGGGGGCAAGGTGGAAGTTTCGCCTAGGGTGCAAAGTATCCTTTCACTAGCCCTGATAGGGAGAGGGGTTTCTTGATGTCACAGTGATAGTAAAATTAATAGTTAAAAAATATGAGAGAGCTAGAGTAAAATCTGACAGCAAAATATCTCAGAAAACATTAGCCTTGCAAACTGTCTGTACATAAGACCCAGTCCTGCAAAATATCATCACCAACATCATTACGGCAAATCCCAGAGGGATACAGCCTCCTTGTAGATCCTCCTTTCAAAATTTTTATGCATGTGCTTTACCATGCACACGTGAATAGCACATGAAGTTAACGGGACTACTCATGCATGTAAAGTTAAGCACATGTATAAGTGTTTGCAGGCTCTTGCAACAGATATGTCAAATTTGCAATCGCAATACCCTGGTGCATTTCCTATAGTTATACAATCCCCCAAAAGGCAGACAAACAGTTTGAGACCGGTCATGGTGATATAAAAAGGGAAATAAGCAGTTATTTAGTAGGAACACATGGAGGAGATTAAGGAAAGCATTCTGCACAGCTCTGTGACTTGCTCAGCTACCAGTTGTTCATCTTTTATTGCTTTTTTCATGTTTGATCTCTCCAAGGACCCAATCAAATCCTCTCACTTATGTTTCTGCTAAAAGAAGATGAATTGCACCTTCTTCATTCATTTCCTAGGAGGGGAAATAACTCTAACTTAAGTTGAACAAATGTAACTTTTTTGTCTCATATAGGACAAAAAAATTAAGCAGAGAGATTGTGAATGCCTATGCTTAATGAGGAGATATTGATTGGCTGCAGAAGGCTCATTAACTATTAATCAGAAACTAATTACGTCCTTTATACAGCAAAGATCTGTTATTTTAAGTATATGGGTATGGAAGGCATTTTACAGCCAATTAAACAGTGACAGTTCTCTGTGCTGAGGAGTAAGCAATCTATGGCCCCCAGGCTTCTAACATTTGCCTGAAATCTAGGCCCTGTTGAAGTCAATTGAATAAACTCCCAGTGATGTCAATAAGGTGAGGATTTCGCCCTTATGCTTTTGAATGCCCAATTCACATGTGCAGTTACTTACTTGCATGAATGCTGGCAGGACCAGAGCCTAAATTAGACATTCTTTAGATAGTAAACTCTTTAGAGCAGGGATCATTTTATGCTATATGTTCGTGCAGCACCTGGCACAATGACACCCTGATTTGCTTGGCCTCCAGGCACCACAACAAATAAAAATGTCTGTCACTATAACTATTGATTCAGAGATCAAAAGGGAATATTAACATTTAGATGAATCTTGGGTAAAATAGTGTTATTGTCTATATGTCTCTTGAAAGTTTGTGATAAACTGCTTAATGGATAAATTACCTTATGTTAATCCATGTAGTAATTACCGGTGATGTTTAGGAAATAGAATGATACTTCAAAAGCCTATTGTTCACCCAGGACTGTATGGTTAAGAGGCTGCCAGAAAACTGTATAAAAACTCTTGGGACCTGATCCTTTCATCTCATATCTGCATGATGCTTTATGTCAGAGAAGCTTGAGTCATAAGACTGAGATCTCCAGTCCCATCTGGATCACCCTGGATATGAACATTGGACTATATAACCTATGGACAAATTCTGAAAGAACACTTTGCAAGTGCAAAGCTCACCATTTCTACTATGAAACTGATCACAAAACTATACTCATGTTTGTATGTATCCTGATGTTTTAACCAATACACACTCTTTTCTTTTTTTAATAAATTCTAGTTTAGTTAATAAGAATTGGCTATAAGTGCGTATTTGGGTAAGATCTGGAATATTCATTAACTTGAGAGGTAATGTATATGATCCTTTGAGATTGGCAGAACTTGCATATTTGACTGGGCTGTCTGGGAGGGAGCCCAAAGGCTGGATTACTTTTAAGGGAACTATGTTTTGGCTTTAGGTAACCAGTAAGGTATTACAGAAACTGTTTTGTGCTGTCTTGGTAAATTTAAGCATTGGAATATCCATCAGCTTTGGGGATTGTCTGCCCCATTCTTTGCAGTTTGCCCTAACTGAGTAACCTCAGTGTGTCCTGTCCCCCTCCCCGCCTGCCCCTGGATCCTGGTCACAGTGCCTAGCCCTATTCCTATTAAAGTGGATATCTCAAATGTAAGCAGGATCAACCCCTGAGTACCTTTAGAGTAATTTCTATGCCTCCCATAGACATTATCCAATCTCAGCAATGTACTAGGAAGTATACCAGAACACATGGCCTGTCATTTCAGCCTCACTCTTCACGGTTCAATGGCCATTTTCCCTTCTGAAGTAGAGCACTTCTCTGTTACACTCTCGGCGCTCTAATATTGAAACAAAGACTGCTCAATCAGTCCACAGATATCTATCTCAATGCTTATGGAGGCCCTGATCCTATAAACTGCTTAGCACCTATTCATACAGATCAAGCACTCATCTTCTCCTAGGGTGATGCATGATTAGGGTCTGGAGAATAAGTATCATTTGCAACAGGTCATCAATACGTGTCTAAAGTGCAATGCCAACTAATGCCCAAAGATATGCCATTCATTTTTCAGGCTCAAGTTCCACAGCCATGTAAGTAACAATTCAATTACATGTTGATTTACCTTTCACCTGATGCCTGATTTGGGATTTCATGGATGTGCATTTGGACTTCATGGATTTTCTTATAGTTCCTTATCAAATCTTACATTCTGATGGAGAATTTGTTGGTGTCCCTTTTTCTTCCCAATGCTCTTGGAAGATTTATTCCTTCCATGGCATCACCAGATTCCTCTGTAGGCATCTACAAGATTGACTTTCACTGCAGTGTTTATCTCCAAAGAGGCAATATGTAGCAGCCAGATCATTTTAGTTTCCAAAAGAAAGCATATACAACTCCAAACATATTAACTAATGCTCTCTTCTTTTTAGTGGTTTCCATTGCAGCTATAATATATCCCCAAAAAGTCTAGCAAGACCCACCTTAATAATGGAAAAGAAATAAGGTATAAATAATGCATAGTAGAATAGTAAAACGAAAGTCTGATGTAAATAATTATGATTGGGATCAAGTAGCAAGAAAACTGTATATGAAATATCAACATATTTGTTGAGAGTGAGCTATGCTTAATACATATGTATGTGAAGTTGAGACTAGCAAGAACACCAAAGCCACTGATTTATGTCAAATGTGTCATCTTGTCCTTCCTTTGTTTATACCATACCCCTATGGGTCTGTTTCTTCCTTCTTTTAATAAATTCGAGAGTGTGAGCTCTCTGGGGCAGGGACTGCATATGCTTCCTCATTTGTACAACACTTACCGCAATAGGGCCCTGACCATTTTCGGGGTGAGGGGAAACAGGCTCTGCAGAAATATAAATACATTTGTAATAATATTTTTAAAATATTCCAGAGCAAAAACAGTCCACTGCACACTCATCTTCCCTGGGGAGAGGAGGAGAGAACGAACAGATGATAGATGTTAGCCATGATGCTTAATGCAGTATTGAAGATGCTCAGATATTGTGGTGATGAGCATTGTGCAAGAACCTGTACAGAATAGAACAATGTTAATCATTTTGTCTAAAGAATATAGCTAAGTAGGAACAAACATCTTTAGAAATATGTTCTGCGTACAGCAAATAAATGAAGAGTAAGAAGGTTGTTCATTTCAGGCTGCTGAGATAGTAGATAGTTTGCTGTTGAGACTAATGTCCAAGATTTTCAGCAGTGGCTTGTGTCTCTCTAGTAAATGCCACTCCGATATAGATACAACCACAAACTGAATGGGAATTCTTGGGCAAGGGACATTTGAAGCAGTCCATATGGTCATCAGTGGAGGGCGGGGGGCTACCATCTTGTTGTTTGGTATGCCTAAAAGCTTCATACCAGAATCCTTGCTTCCAAGAATGACATTGCATTTGGGGGCAAGACTCCTGCATTGGCATTATGTCATTTTCAGAATGGCATCCTGCAGAGTGGCAACTCCAAGAATGAGTTTGCAGCAGTTAAAACATAAGCGGAGCCACCACAGACCTTCTCAATGCCCATTGATGTACCTAGTGTTAGGGATGACACTTCAGGATATTGTGGGTGCTGTTTGACAGCAACAGTCTCCAGCAACAGAACAAAGCCTAACCTTGCAGGATTACAGTTCATGTGCCCCATCCTGCTCATGTTAAAGTTAATGCATAAATTCCCTGGAGGGATGGATCCTCATGTTGCTTAAGAGTCCTCCAATCTTTTAGGTAGAGTTTATTTTATCACCAACTCAATAGAATTCAATGAAATTCACTGTGCATGGCAAGTGGTCTTTTAAGAAGCCAAGATGATGGGCCTGATTCTCTTCTCACTTATACCAGTGTAAATCTAATTAACTCCACTGAAGTCAATGGAGTTACTCTGATATACACAGATGTAACAGATCAGATTCAGATCCCGTGTCTTTGAAATGATTTTTTGTGTTCATTTAGCAGTCTGCCTACCCAGCCTTCCCCTCCAGTCACAAGGACATATATATTGATGAGCCTGTTGCAACCTTTGTGAGAACATCTTGGTAGCACAGGGAGTAAAAGCTCCTGTTTTTTAAATCCAGAGGTCCTGGGTTCAATCCCTGCTGATGCACCCAAAGGATCAGTATTATACTAGTATCTGAAGAGAGAAATGAATCAAAGCTAAGCCATTATGTCCAGATCCACAACTGATGTAAACTGACATAAAATCCTAGAAGATTAGGGGTGGAAGAGACCTCAGGAGGTCATCTAGTCCAACCCCCTGTTCAAAGCAGGACCAACCTCAACTAAATCATCCCAGCCAGGGCTTTGTCAAGCCAGGATCCAAAACCTCTAAGGATGGAGATTCCACCACCTCCCTAGGTAACCCATTCCAGTACTTCACCACCCTCCTACTGAAATAGTGTTTCCTAATATCCAACCTAGACCTCCCCCACTGCAACTTGACCATTGCTCCTTGTTATTATACCTTTGTCTGCTACAGTGAAGAGCCTATTTAATATTTGTTCTCCAAGTAGCTACTTACAGACTGTGATCAAGTCACCCCTTAACCTTCTCTTTGTTAAGCTAAATAGATTGAGCTTCTTAAGTCTCTCTCTCTCTATAAAGCATGTTTTCCAATCCTCTAGTTATTCTTGTGGCTCTTCTCTGGACTCTCTCCAATTTGTCCACATCCTTTCTGTAGTGGGGGGGCCCAAAACTGGATGCAATATTGCAGATGTGGCCTTACCAGTGCCAAATAAAGGGGAATAATCACTTCCCTCCATCTGCTGGCAATGCTCCAACAAATGCAGCCCAATATGCCACTAGCCTTCTTGGCAACAAGGGCACACTGCTGACTCATATCCATCTTCTCATCCACTGTAATTCCCAGGTCCTTTTCTGTAGAACTGCCGCTTAGCCAATTGGTCCCCAGCAGTACATGGGATTCTTTCGTCCTAAGTGCAGGACACTGCACTTGTCCTTGTTGAACCTCATCAGATTTATTTTAATGCAATCCTCCATTTTGTCTAGGTCACTCTGGACTCTATCCCTACCCTCCAATGTATCTACCTCTCCCCTCAGCTTAGTGTTATCCGCGAACCTGCTGAGGGTGCAATCCATCCCATCATCCTGATCATTAATGAAGATGTTTAACAAAATCACCACCAGGACCGACCCCTGGAGCACTCCGCTTGATACTGACTGCCAGCTAGACATCGAGCCATTGATCACTACCCATGGAGCCAGACAATCTAGCCAGCTTTCTATCCACCTTATAATCCGTTCATCCAATCCATACTTTTTTAACTTGCTGGCAAGAACACCGTGGGAGACTGTAAAAAAAGCTTTGTTAAAGTCAAGATATATCACATCCACCACTTTCCCCATACCCATAGAGCCAATTATCTAATCACAGAAGGCAATCAGGTTGGTGCCAGGCATGACTTGCCCTTGGTGAATCCATGTTGATTGTTCCTGATCACCTTCCTCGCCTCCGAGTGCTTCAAAATTGTTTCCTTGAGGACCCGCTCCATGATTTTTCCAGGGACTGAGGTGAGGCTATACAGTCTGTAGTTCCCCAGGTTTTCCTTTTTTCCTTTTTTGAAGATGGGCACTTTATTTGCCTGTTTCCATCATCTGGGACTTACCCCAATCGCCACAAGTTTTCAAAGATAATGGCCAATGGCTCTGCAATCACCTCAGCCAATTCCCTCAGCACCCTCGGATGCATTAGATCTGGACCCTTGGGCTTGTGCATGTCCAGCTTTTCTAAATATCTTCATTTATTTCAGTGGAGCTATACCAATTACAGGATCTGTCCTTCGTGATGTAAATCTACAATACAGACTTATATCAATATAACTATGTCACTCAGGGTATGTAAAAGCCATACGACCGAGCAATGTATTTTTAACAACCTAACACCATCCCACATGTAGACAGCACTATCTGAATGGGAGAACTTCTACCGTCAACATAGCTACTGCTTCTTGAAAATGTAGATTAACTATACCGATGCAAGAAACTCTCCCATGGCGTAGGACAGGAGTCGGCAACCTCTGGCACCCAGCTCGCCAGGGTAAGCACTGGGCCAGTTTGTTTACCTGCTGCATCGGCAGGTTCGGCTGACCACGCCTCCTACTGGCTGCGGTTCGCCATCCCAAGCCAATGGGGGCTGCGGGACATGGTGCGGGCTGAGGGATGTGCTGGCCGCAGCTTCCTGCAGCCCCCATTGGCTGAAACAGCGAACCTTGGCCAGTGGGAGCTGCAATCGGCTGAAGCTGCTTTCTTGGCAGGTAAACAAACTGGCCCGGCCTGCCAGGGTGCTTAACCTGGTGAGCCGCGTGCCTGAGGTTGCCGACCCCTGGCGTAGGAGCATCTTCACTTTAAGCACTGCAGCGATGCGGATGCAGTGTTTTAAGTGTAGACCTAACTGCAGAGGGCTAAATCCTGCTTATTTATTTAAATAAACTGGTTGCTCTTAGTTGCTCCATGTTTATTGGAGTAACAGAACAGAATAGACCCCAATTAGTTCAGTATCTGAGTAAGGAGAGCAGCAAATGTCCCAACAGGAAGATAAATAGAAGGAGGCAGAATCTTAGCGAGTATAAAGCAGTATAGCTCATTTGGAGGCAATTATTGCCAGTTCTCCCCAGCTGATGATGTGGATCAAGACCTCTTAGACTATTTCTTCAAAAGCATTTTATCATAGTGTACAAAGACGTGTCAATTTAGTATAATAAATAAAAACTGCTGCACCAAAATTTTATCCAACATTGACATCTTAAGCTATCAGGGTAATAGTTCTATGCAATCTCTCCTTGTCTGTAGGCAGAAATCCAGAACAAGCAAGGGGAAAAGAGAACACAAGGATTTTTTTTTTCTTTTTAAACACTTCCTCAGGCATGAGAGAGACCATTATCAAGGAAATGGCAGTGTCAGATCCTATCTGCGTCTCAAAACTGTAGGGAAATGTATACTTAACTAGGCAGGTGTGGGAAAAAAAGGCGTGGAAGGAAAAAACAGAAAATCTGTTGATGACCAAGATAAATCAGAAGTGTATAATGTGTGCCAACCAGCCGTGGAAGAGAGACATACACTTACTTATATGCTGGGAAATACAGACAGTTTGCAACTAGCAACTACTCGCCTTTCCCTGTTAGTCATTCACTACTGCCTCCGGGCTGATATTGTATATACTGTGTAATTAAAGTCCAGCCACATTAAAATGGTATGAAATAAAATAGGGACAGGTTGTAGCTGAACCCTCTATGGGTACACTTGAGGGAGATGGGGACACAGCATCCACTTCACTGAGGAGCTCAGGGGAGATTGTGCCTTCTGACCAGCATGGGGAAGGCTCTCCCTTGTGCTCCCATACAGGGGCAAGATCCTATGCTGCCCTGAAGTGCAGAGGCTGCTCCCCGCTTGTGACCCAGTGTGTGCGAACTGCCTGGAAAGGGGGTGAGTGAGCAAGTGGCCATGACCTCAGCCCCTGTTCCTACTCCACACACTCTGGCTTGCAGAGATGTCTGACTACACATTCTCATGTGACAGAAGCATCTACAGAGTTCCCCTAATGGAGAATTCCCCCAAGGGAGAGCTTTGCTTCACAGCAGCTCTGGCTCACAACACTCTCCCCAACACCCGGTTCTCTAGCAACACAGCTGGATTAACAGTAGGCTCATGCCTCCTTTGCCAAGGGCCCAAAGCTGGGCCTGCTGTAGGGAGGGATTGTTTTGGTTTTAAACCAATACAGATTTGCACGTGAACTGAAAGAATTTGGCTCACTTAAATTAGCAGCATTGCAACCTGCCATGCACGGTCACACTCACAATGTCACTCAAATTTGGCCAGGCCAACCCTCCCTTATGATGGAGGGTCAAATTTGAGTGATATTGCAGCCCTGTGTTCCAGGCAGCAATGCCACTCATTCAAGTGATGAGTGGGAAGAGATAGGTCTCACTCACAGCTGAGGCACATTTTTCCATTCCCAGCAGACTGCAGGACAGACCCCTGGGTAAAGAAACTGCTTCCTTCTTCAACAGCAGTAAGTGACCAGGATGGGATGGGAACTGACTGCACAGGCATGTATGGGAGGGAACATTACGGAAGTGTATTTTTCCTCCTTCTTTCCATTTATTAGCTGTTCGTTATTTACATTAGAAGGGCCCAGAAGTGTATGTTTCACTAAGGCCCAGTGATGGGTTAATCCAGCCCTGCCTAGCAGCACAGTTCCAATGCAGCTGTGCTACAGCACTCCACTTAAACACAGCTGCTCTGCAGTCACTTGAGAAAGGGTTGGAGGAAGCCGGGAAACTTAATAGTTCTAAGCTGTATTCTCTTTTCTAGGCAAGCTCCATTGGGAAAAAGATGCGTGTCCATCAAATTTCTGGCCCAGTGTATATCCCTCAAATTTCTGGCCACATTCCTCTCCCCCTCCCCACCTTGTGAATCCCCAGACCAGCAGAGAAGCTTCCACAGGCTGCAGGAAAAGAGGGGTCTCAACCCAACCCTGAGCAGTAGCAGTAGGGTGGCCAACTTTCTAATCGCACAAAACCGAACACTCCTGCCCCTCCCCTTCCCTGGGGCCCTGCCCCTTCTCCAAGGCGCTGTCCCAACTTGCTCCATCCCACCCTTCCTCTGTTGCTCACTTTCCCCCACCCTCACTCATTTTCACCGGGATAAGGCAGAGGGTTGGGGTGCGGAAGGGGAGTGAGGGCCGGAGCTGGGGGTGTGGGCTCTGGGATGGGGCTGGGGATGAGGAGTTTGGGGTGTGAAAGAGGGCACCAGGCTGGGGTAGTGGGTTGGGGTATGGGTGTTATGGGCTCTGGGCTGTGGGGTACAGGCTCCAGGTGGGGCCAGAAATTAGGGGTTCAAGGTATGGGAGAGGGCTCCAGACTGGGACAGGGAGTTAGGATGTGGAGGGGGAGTGAGGACTCCAGCTGGGGGTGTAGGTTCTGGAGTGGGGCCAGGGATGAGAGGTTTGGGGTACAGGAGGGAGTTCCAGGCTGGGGCAGGGGATTGGGGTGCAGTGGGGTGAGGGCTCTAGCTGGGGCTGCAGGCCCCCACTGTGCCACCAATTGGACTTTTAATGGCCCAGTCGCCAGGGTCCTTTTTTCAACTGGGCATTCCAGTAGAAAACTGGATGCCTAGTAACCCTAAGTAGCAGCTTTCAGCTTTGCAGATCAGTTTCCTGTTGAAGAAGCCCTCAATGATGTAGAGTCTGGGAATGTTCTAAACTCAGTTTGCTTTATTTACCCCTTTACACATGCCTTGGAGCAAAAGAAGATACGAACAGCACATAGGCAATCCTTTCTTGCTGGGAGCTCTGCACAAACACCAAATCCCAGTTCCCATGGAACACCTTTGCCTCAAGAACTGACTCTTGTTCTGGAGACTGAGGCAGAAAGCGAACTAACTTGATACATGCAACAGCTCCACCAGTAATGACTTTACAAAACCAACACCACTACAGGATTCCTTCCAAGACTAAAAGCTTACTTACATGTTAAGGGAAGACATGTGTTACACTATGAGTAACAGCACCATTTGGTGACTTCTGCTATAACAGGGGACAATGCCGCATTGGCAGCTGACCTTGCCTTCTGAAGAGCGGCAGGAGGAGTTGAGATTCTTCTGGAAAAGATCCTAACTATGTTCATATGTGAGGGGCTTGATCACTCTGAATTCCTTGAGTTCCCAAGAAAAAAATCTGGCTGTCTCAGCTAGCATTCCTCCTCCTAGGGACTCAGGCTGTATGTACCCTCCCATGTGTTCATATATAGCAGATGTGTAAGCTACTCAGCGCATCTCCTCTATGCATACATGCTCCCTCCAGAGCCATAAGCCCAGTAAAGTGTAGGTGGCAGTACAAGCTGCTCTTTCCCCCTCTCCTAGCCCCAACAAATGTCCCAGCATTTGCAGCTAATTTATGGATCATTAGACAAGGGAAGAGGAACCCTATGTTCTGCCCCCCATCTATCACATCACTGTAGGGTCATGTATGAGCTGGCCCCACATTTCTAAAGTCTGATAATACAGAAAGAGGCCTTCCCTCCCCCACCTCAAAAAACATGAGATACTGAGAGAAGGAATTGCCATCTACCCTCTTTTCTTCACAATCAGGTAATTCTAATGACAAGAAATGCTTTCAAATTCCCAGTACCTATCTGAGTAGCACACAGAAGAATGAGCCCTTTAAAAATGAAAGGCATTACCTTGCTTGGGAAAAAAAAATTACTCGCTGTCTTCATATCTATACATATGTCATCAGAGAGACCTGAGGACATGATTCATATGATAATAATATAGTAATGCAGCTTGGTGCAAGGAGGGGAGCTCAATGGTTTGAGCATTAGCCTGCTAAACCCAGGATTATAGAATTCAATCCTTGAGGGGGGCATTTAGGGTTCTGGGGCAAAAATCTGTTTCAGAATGGGTCCTGCTTTGAGCAAGGAGTTGGACTAGATGATGTCCCGAGGTCCTTGCCAACCCCTTATATTCTATGATTCTAACCCTGAAACTAAGGTGCTCACAATGTCAAGGGCACTGTAATTTCTTCTTTTTAATTTATATACGTTTTCATCACATACACTATTGTGCTAGAGCTTTGCAATTGCCCAGAGTCTAAGCTGGTGTCTGGGGGCAGGAAAGAAAGAAAGAAAGAAAGAAAGAAAGAAAGAAAGAAAGAAAGAAAGAAAGAGAGGGAGGGAGTTAAAAAGCAGCTGGTGTCCCTTTGATATTTGCGCAAGAAAACTGCATTTACCCAATCACAAAATCATTTTGCCACTAGGCTTTGCCTGGTCTTTCCTCTTCCCTTCTTCAGTTTAAAGAGTTAAAGTGCATTTTTCATGTCCTGATTCTTCACCCTCTTTGGGAGAATGACCTCCTCAATTATTATTGTATCTTCTCCTCCAGGCTTTCCCTCTTTGCTAAAAAGTATTATGAAGATTAAGTTGATCACTGTCTCTAGGACAGCATAGTACAAACAGGCCTGTCCAGCTGCCAGAAGAATTTATTTGAAAAGAGCATTTTATTCTAGGGATGGGTGAAACTCAAGGATCCAGAGCCTCAGTTCAGATAAGCAGCAAGCAGCTCAGGAATGGCAGTGTGATCTGGTGGATAATGTGTGGAGGAGGGAGATCTGCATTTCCAGTTATAATAATAAAGGGAGATATGCCTATCTCATAGAGCTGGAAAGGACCCTGAAGGGTCATTGAGTCTAGCTGCCTGCCTTCATTAGCAGGACCAAGTATTGATTTTGCCCCAGATTCCTAGGTATCCCCCTCAAGGAGTGAACTTATAACCTTGGGTTTAGCAGGCCAATGTTCAAACAGGGAGTTTTCCAGGTGAAGGAGGAGCAAATACAGCATCTGTGGGGTAAGTGAGTGTGTGTGTTTGTGTTTGGGGGTTACTTGCTGTGTGCTGAGCTTGTGTTTGTCTGTCTGTCTGTTTGTTTGTGTGGTTGTTTGAAGGACCATGTGCTGTAGCTGGCAGTTGGAGGCTGAGCTACAAAGGAAGGTTTGAAAGCCAGAACTTGGTAAGTTGGCTGAGCCTTAACCAGTGGGCGGGCATTCACTCAGCCCAGGGTTATAAAGCCACACACAAGCGACCAGAGAGCTGGTGCAACAGGGCTGCATAACAGGAGTTTCGCAAGGAGTTGGGAAGGGAGCGGGGTCCTTGTCGGTCTATCTGTGACCGTAGTCCCTTGAAACCTATAAATCAAAACTGAATTCCAAAATCTTTTTCTTTAAAGCGAGCAGACAGGGAGGTTGAGATTTTAGGGGAGTTCGCTAAGGGAAAGCTTACGATGGTGGAGGACCCGCAAACCTGTGCCAGCACTGTTCTGTCCTCCACTTGCCCCTATAGCCAGACAGAGCACCAGAAGCACGGATGCTTTCTACCCAGATTCTTGGTGTGTTTGCAAAGCTGTAACTGCAATTACATCCACTTACTTGATCATCAGGCTGTGAGGGAGGCACTCCAATGTGAAAGTGCCTACTGGGGAACTCTCAGGCAGCAGGTGGGAGGAGCTACAGGGAGGTAGGTGGCTGGTTGGGAGCATCCGTATCCACGAACAAGTTCCTGAAGTGTCCATGTGGAGCAGCTGAAGGCAGCATGTGTCAGTTACTAGAACTGCTGAACGCACTGGTGGAGGAGGAGATGGCTCAGGGTGGACACTGGCAGCTGGTTACTTCTGACAGCGGGCAGTGCTCCACCCCTGCTGCGAACCCTCCCGCTGTGGTAATAGGTAACCGTTATGCTCTTCTTGATACAGGAGAGAAGGAATCACCCCTACAGTAAAGGAGGAGAAGCCTCGTACCCCTAAGGCTGGGAGGTCTGCTGCCACCACTGAAAATAGGAAACGTAGGGTAGTGGTGGTCGGAGACTCTCTGCTGAGGGGACGGAGGCGCCCATCTGTCGCCCTGACATTTCATCTCGGGAGGTATGCTGCCTGCCGGGGGCCCGTATCCGAAATGTTACAGAGGCATTGTCGAGGATATCCGGCCTTCTGACTACTACCCCATGCTACTCATCCATGTGGGGCAAAATGATACTGCGAGGTGTGACGCTGAGCGGATCAAGAGTGACTACAGGGCTCTGGGAGTACGGGTGAAGGAGTTTGGAGCGCAGGTGGTATTCTCTTCGATCTTCCTGTCAAAGGTAGGGGCCGGGCAGAGACAGATGCATCATGGAGGTGAATGCCTGGCTGCGAAGATGGTGTCGCCAGGAGGGCTTTGGCTTCCTCGACCACGGGATGCTATTTGAGGAAGGACTGCTAGGCAGAGATGGCGTTCACCTTTCGAGGAGGGGAAAGACCCTATTTGCACACAGACTGGCTAACCTAGTGAGGAGGGCTTTAAACTAGGTTCGACGGGGACAGGTGAGCAAAGCCCACAGGTAAGTGGGGAACATGAAGACCTGGGAGATGGGTCAGGAACAAGAGGGAGCGTGGGCTATAATGGCAGAGAGAAAGGAGGGTCAGGGGCAAAACTGGGAGGCAAGATCAAACCAGTATCTTAGATGCCTATATACAAATGCGAGAAGTATGGGTAATAAGCAGGAAGAACTGGAAGTGCTAATAAATAAATACAACTATGACATTGTTGGCATCACTGAAACTTGGTGGATAATACACATGATTGGAATGTTGGTGTGGATGGGTATAGTTTGCTCAGGAAGGATAGACAGGGAAAAAAGGGAGGAGGTGTTGCCTTATATATTAAAAATGTACACACTTGGACTGAGGTGGAGATGGACATAGGAGACGGAAGTGTTGAGAGTCTCTGGGTTAGGATAAAAGGGGTAAAAACAAGGGTGATGTCATGCTAGGAGTCTACTACAGGCCACCTAACCAGGTGGAAGAGGTGGATGAGGCTTTTTTTAAAACTAACAAAATCATCCAAAGCCAAGATTTGGTGGTGATGGGGGACTTCAACTATCCAGATATATGTTGGGAAAATAACACCGCGGGCACAGACTATCCAATAAGTTCCTGGACTGCATTGCAGACAACTTTTTATTTCAGAAGGTTGAAAAAGCTACTGGGGGAAGCTGTTCTAGACTTGATTTTAACAAATAGGGAGGAACTCGTTGAGAATTTGAAAGTAGAAGGAAGCTTGGGTGAAAGTGATCATGAAATCATAGAGTTTGCAATTCTAAGGAAGGGTAGAAGGGAGTACAGCAAAATAGAGACAATGGATTTCAGGAAGGCGGATTTTGGTAAGCTCAGAGAGCTGATAGGTAAGGTCCCATGGGAATCAAGACTGAGGGGAAAAACAACTGAGGAGAGTTGCAGTTTTTCAAAGGGACACTATTAAGGGCCCAAAAGCAAAGCTATTCCGATGGGTAGGAAAGATAGAAAATGTGGCAAAAGACCACCTTGGCTTAACCACGAAGATCTTGCATGACCTACAAAATAAAAAGGAGTCATATAAAAAATGGAAACTAGGTCAGATTACAAAGGATGAATATAGGCAAACAACACAGGAATGCAGGGGCAAGATTAGAAAGGCAAAGGCACAAAATGAGCTCAAACTAGCTATGGGAAATAAAGGGAAACAAGAAGACTTTTTATCAATACATTAGAAGCAAGAGGAAGACCAAGGACAGGGTAGGCCCACTGCTCAGTGAGGAGGGAGAAACAGTAACAGGAAACTTGGAAATGGCAGAGATGCTTAATGACTTCTTTGTTTCGGTCTTCACTGAGAAGTCTGAAGGAATGTCTAACATAGTGAATGCTTATGGGAAGGGGGTAGGTTTAGAAGATAAAATAAAAAAGAGCAAGTTAAAAATCACTTAGAAAAGTTAGATGCCTGCAAGTCACCAGGGCCTGATGAAATGCATCCTAGAATACTCAAGGAGTTAATAGAGGAGGTATCTGAGCCTCTAGCTATTATCTTTGGAAAGTCATGGGAGACGGGAGAGATTCCAGAAGACTGGAAAAGGGCAAATATAGTGCCCATCTATAAAAAGGGAAATAAAAAAACCCAGGAAACTACAGACCAGTTAGTTTAACTTCTGTGCCAGGGAAGATAATGGAGCAAGTAATTAAAGAAATCATCTGCAAACACTTGGAAGTTGGTAAGGTGATAGGGAATAGCCAGCATGGATTTGTAAAGAACAAATCGTGTCAAACCAATCTGATAGCTTTCTTTGATAGGATAACGAGCCTTGTGGATAAGGGAGAAGCGGTGGATGTGGTATACCTAGACTTTAGTAAGGCATTTGATACGGTCTCGCATGATATCCTTATCGATAAACTAGGCAAATACAATTTAGATGGGGCTACTATAAGGTGGGTGCATAACTGGCTGGATAACCGTACTCAGAGAGTAGTTATTAATGGCTCCCAATCCTGCTGGAAAGGTATAACAAGTGGGGTTCCGCAGGGGTCTGTTTTGGGACCGGCTCTGTTCAATATCTTCATCAACGACTTAGATGTTGCATAGAAAGTACGCTTATTAAGTTTGCGGACGATACCAAACTGGGAGGGATTGCAACTGCTTTGGAGGACAGGGTCAAAATTCAAAATGATCTGGACAAATTGGAGAAATGGTCTGAGGTAAACCGGATGAAGTTCAATAAAGACGCGTTCAGCAGTCTAGTAACTGACACAGCTGCCTTCAGCTGTCTCCACATGGACACTTTCAGAACTTGTTCGTGATACGATGCTCCAACCAGCCACCTCCTCCTGTGCTCCTCCCACCTGCTGCCTGAGAGTTCCCCCAGTAGGCACTTTCACATTGGAGTGCCCCCCACACCTGAGATCAAGTAAGTGGAAATTGCAAGTTACAGTCTTTGCAAACACACACCAAGATCTGGGTAGAAGCATCCGTGCTTCCTGGTGCTCTGTCTGGCTATAGGCAAGTGGAGGACAGAACAGCAGTGCTGGCACAGGTTTGCGGGATCCTCCACCATCGTAAGCTTTCCCTTAGTCGAACTCCCTACTACACAACCTCCCTGTCTGCTCGCTTAAAGAAAAAGATTTTGGATTAGTTTTGATTTATAGGTTTCAAGGGACTAAGGGTCAGCAGATAGACCGACAAGGACCCCGCTCCCTTCCCAACTCCTTGCGAAACTCCTGTTAGCAGCCCCTTGTGCACAGCTCTCTGTCGCTTTGTTGTGTGGCTTTATAACGCTGGGCTGACGTTGAAATGCCCCCCCACTGGTTAAGGCTCAGCCAACTTACCAAGTAGGGAGGTTGTGGAATCTCCATCTCTGGAGATATTGAAGAGTAGGTTAGATAAATGTCTATCAGGGATGGTCTAGACAGTATTTGGTCCTGCCATGAGGGCAGGGGACTGGACTCGATGACCTCTTGAGGTCTCTTCCAGTCCTAGAGTCTGTGAAATCTATGAAATCTATGAAACCACCAAGTTACCGCCCCCCCCCAGTTCTGCCACTGGCTGACCTTGAATAAATAACTTGTCCTCTTTGCCTCAGTCGCCTATCTGTAAAAATGGGTACGCTGATACTGACAAAAAGTGCTGCACAAGCGATAGGGATTTATTTGTTTGTTTGTTGGTCCTATTATCCAAACCCTCTGAATTGGAAATCCCATGAGGGCAAGTTCTCTTATAAGATTTCTGGTGGTTACTGAGTCTTAACCAGATGCAAATAACATTAACCAGGTTTCTAGCCATCCAGAGCAGCTCCACTGATGAAAGCTCTATGAATGGTGTGAAACATTTTGTCTTGCATATACTTGCCACATTTTTCTTAAAATTCTACCTATAAACTATATATTGTAAACAATAATCCCGAGAAACATACTACCCGTCACTAGTGTTTAGTTCATTTCCTTTTAGGTATTTAAGGTATACTGCTCTTCTGTTGTGTTTCATCCTTCCTCTGAGGTGCGTACACAATCCGATCCAGCAAAGCACTTATGTATGGGATTAACTTGAAGCACAGACATAGTCCCATTGACCTCAGTGGAGCTACTCAGGCTTAAGAGCTTTGCTGGATCAGGACCAGGAGGAACGGTGCACTTATGGGTTCATCTCCTGTGCAAAGCAAAGTGCCCAGCTCTTAAACTGACTCGAGCACTGATGCCTCTGCTGAGCTCTCATTGCAGGCCCTGAAGTGAAGCAGCTCGGTAAAGCAGCTAGCTCACAGCAAGATTCAACCCTCCCACACAGGCTACTGGTCTCAGACTTCAGCTAGTGTGGGTGAAAACTACGGCCAACATTTTCAAAAGGAAGCACAAGGAGGTCACATTGATGCCAATGGAGTGGAAACTGCTCAGCACCTCTGAAAACCAGGTCCTGGGTGTATCAAAAATTGGACAATTAAAATTAGTGGATATTTGTGAACTGTTTGGTCTAAAGTTCTCCTATGCTCCCAGGATTCCACCTCCGTGGGGCAGCAGCAGGAGGGAGCCTGGGACCTGAAAAACTCCTCTCCTGTCCTGAGATATTGTCCATCTGAACATGAGGTATAGCAGTAAGTAATTGGCTTTGGTTATTTCATCTTAATCCTTAATGGACATGGGCATTTATTAATGCTTCAAAATAACCACACATAAAACTGAGTATGAATGGTTCAGAGCCATTCAGAATTAGAACAGCATGGGTGGAGTATCTCTCCCTTTTCCAGCAATGTCCTGGGGGTGGGGGTTCAGCCACAGATGATGTCATGGTCCAACCTGAGGGTTTCTGCCTGAGGACTATTTTAGTTAATGACCTGCATTCAACAGGACTTCTATCAGTGGAGACTGCGAAGGGAATGTAATGAACTGGCCCCTCTTCACAGACAGTACCACTCGTTTCTGGTATGAGGATGGACTTTCCCCCTAGTATGAGGATGGACCTTCCAGCTCAGATGCTTTCCACCAAGGTTTATGCTGGTGAATTTGGTCCTAGGATTGCACATCAGAACTCTATGGCAAAGTTTGCCTATATACTTTTTGCATAATGCCTCACCAGCATGTTTCCCTTGGCTGACCCAGTTTCTCCAACAGTTTTCCTTATGCTCAGTTGTTCACCCAATCCAATTTCTTTCATCCTCAGATTGGTTTACCAGCTCAGAATTTCCCACACTACCATTAGTAAATCTGGCCCCAGATCTGCTCCACCTCTGCTATTTTAGTTTTGGATGTCTCTGAATAGGCCATACACAGTTTTGTGTATTGTTATTTTGTGACATAAATAAACGTCTATGTCCACTAAAAATACATAATAAATGCACCAAACTCAAATTACTCTTGCAACCTAACCCAGATCAGAAGACCTATGACTTTCTGTTAGTAGGCTGCACAAAACTGGTCACTTGGATCAGGGCTGGCGTTAGGCCTATTCCATCAATTCCCCCGAATCAGGCTCCACGCCTAGGAGGGCCCTGCACCCAGTGAGAATCCCTTCCCTGGCTAGAGATGCCTTTTTAATTTTTACTCACCTTGCAGCGCACCAGGTTTTCAGCGGCACTTCGGCGGCAGGTCCTTCGGTCACTGCGAGTCTTCAGCAGCACTTCAGCGGCGGGTCCTTCAGTGCCGCTGAAGACCTGGAGCAAGTGAAGGACCCGCCACCAAAATGCTGCCGAAGACTCGGACCACTGCCCAGTGAGTACAAGCCCCACGTGTTTTTTTACGTTTTGTTTCTTTTTAAGTCATCCCTGCTGGGGCCTGTCGAAACCGTTCGAATTGGGCCTCGCACTTCCTAAAGCTGGCCCTGACTTGGATCATTGGTAAATGCTTGAGAAATTCAATTGGCACTCTTTAGAAAGTAGATATTTTCTTACCAGATGTGTCCTGTAGAATGGGGAAGAGAGTCTGTGCAAAATAAGAGAGCAGATGGAGATCTAAGTCATAAACACACACGCATAAAACTTAGGGAAAAGTTAAACTTATTGTGGACTGTTCATTTGTCTTACAAAATTAAAAGATCTTCAGGAACATAATAAAGTAGGAAAAACAGACATCATTTTTAAATTATATTTTTGCTGGCTAGTAGAGCTGGCCAGAAATGCTGATTTGCTGAAATCGACACTTGCCATGGGAACATGTTGATTACAATGAAATTCCAGTCCAAACCAGACAGGTTTCAAAACCTGGTTTCCAGCTCACTCTCCCGCATGGCTCCTCAGCAACTCTAGCTCCTGGACTCATGGCTCCTCAGCACCCTGGTCTCCAAGAGCTTCCAAGCTCCTGGATCTGGAATTGGTCACCAGGTGGGCTACTTTGGAGCAGGGCTTCCAGGTCCCTGTGCTCCAGGGCAGTGCACCAGGGGGTTATCGCAAACCAGGACTCCCAGGGCTTCCAGACTTCCTGTCTCCTTGGCCCCCAGCTAAGCAACTGCTCAGATCCCTGACTCCCTGAAATGCCCTCCCATCATCAGCCTGGGAATTCCCTCATCCATTATCAGTCTGGGGGTCTTCTACCCCAGGTGCAGCACAGGCAGACAAGGAGAACTGGGACAGGTGGCTGCAACACTTTTATGTTCCCAAATTGGAATATTTCCTTTCACAGGATATTTTGGGGGTTGAACTTTTGTTCTGATTTGGAACAAAACAAAATCTCAAAGAGCTGGAATTTCCCATGGCACATACCTTCTACTGTCTGGACAGCTCTATTCACTAGGCCTAAGATAAATCTTTGCAAGAGTAAAGTTATACATTAAGAAATAGATATTGCTAGCCCTTTTGACCCTACCAATACTCTTCCCAAAAAGGTCTTTCTGTAGGCTCTCTACCATGCCCAGTGCTTTTCTTGCTCCCTGCTTAGCTTTTTGACTGCTTCTCTGCATGTTCTCTGGATGCTTCTGCTCATACACACCTCCATCAAACTTTGTCTGCTGAAATCCCTCTGCTCACGTAGCTCAGTTTCTGACTGGCATTGCACATGGCCTGTGTTTCAGATGGTGACTCCTATTGTTTCACCTCAAGAGTTCAATTGTTTTTTTACATTTATCTTGAAATGAAGGGCAATTGTCATGCCCACAAGCTTCATCCAGGTTTCATCCAACCTCCATAGTAACAATATCAATGGGGAAGCTATTGCAGATTTTATTAACTAAAATGAGCATTTACCTCATTACTTGCCTAGTAGTACTTTGCAGTAAAATATTTCATTTATAAATTTGGAGGATTAAAAAAGAAAAATTTGCTAAAGACTCTCAGTCCTGAAAGGTGCTGAGCATCCTTTGAGGTGCTGCACTTTTTCAGCTTCAATGTCAATTCCTGGAGGCAGGAAGTGCGGGCCAGAATCTTAACAATAAGTTCAACCATGTTAACATCAGGACCGAACTGGATGATCTTGTGTTCCCGCTGGCCTTAAACTCTATGAATGGGTCTGAGAGAGATCAGAACATGCCCCAGAGTCTTTGATTTGTTTGCAGAATATCATCTATACCTTTGACACTGTACACAGAAGTAGAATAAATAATAATTCTTACAACATTCCTAACATGGAATAACAAAGTATATAACAGCAATAATATCCCTCAGGAATGGATCACCTTGTAGGATTTAGCCCTAACTAAAAAGCAGCAACCAGACTTTTTTAAAAAAAGAATTGTTATGTCAAATTAAGAGAAATCACATTAATAAAATAAGGATTTCGCTCAAAAAGACTCTTCATAGTTAAATTCTAACCTAGATAAGAGAGATCCAATCTAGGATAGGGATGATAGAAATAACTTTAGAAGATAAGGTTTTGCTGTCAGTCAAATGCTACATCAATTATACATTACATGTGAAAGATTCCTCTTGGCTGTGGCCTCCTCTTGCCTTAGTCCAATAATATAACCAAGCACGGGGCAAATTATTTCATTAAAGAACAATCCAAATCACTGTTTCATTTATTATCTCAGAATGAAGATGGTGCCACAATACTGCTAAGATGAAATGGACTTAAAAGCAGGTTAACTTCATTTTGTGGGGTTTCTCAGTACAATCAGATGCATTCTTTCTTGTACACCTATGTATCCCCTTTTCTTTCTATTGGAATGCTGAAACTGTGCTGTGGTTCCATATACATATGACAATTTCATGCAAAACTATTAGAAGATGTTTTCACATTCAGAAATTATAATAGGATTTCCTAGAGGGAAAAAAGAGATTGAAGATTTTGGGGCTATTTCTTAACAACGCTAATTACTCAATAAAAATGAATTAGAAGGTTTTCTTCCCTGAAACTGGAATAAAAGTGTAGATCAGTTGGCCAGATTCTGAACCTTGTTATACCAGAGCATATCCAGAGTAGCTCCATCAATTTCAGAAGACTTACTCCAAAATGCCCACAGCATAATTGTGATGAGAGTTAGGTTCTTATTTGTAAACACCTCTAACATAGCTGATACCACTTAACCTGTTTGGAACAAGACACGGAAAAATATAGAGCATCAAAACAGCAAAACTGTATAAAATATCACTGATCTACATGGAATTAGATGAGGCATTTTGTTGGCAATAACAAATCAAAGGCTAATTCAAAAGCAGGGAACCTACTTCAAGTACTGTGCTCATATCACATCAACCAACCAGTTATGGACAGGTCTGACATATTACTCAGTCAGGCCGTACGTTCACCAACCTTAACCTCACCTGAAATACCATTCTGCTGCTATGCTCACAGTTACACACTTTCTGCCTGTACTCCACACACCAATGAACTAAAAGTTGCTCAGAGCTGTTTAATACCTTAATTGTCAGGTACTAAATAAAGCTTCAGATCTGTACTAGTGCTGTGAAGTTCATTTACTGTAGAAAGGGCAAAATTTGTCCCCCGTGTGTGCACGAGGCCTGCAAAGTAATGAAGCCCCCCATGTTCTGCTTCATATGGGCAGTATGCAGAGCCAGGAGGTTCTAGATAATGGACCCCCATGGCCCATATTTGGGGTCTTCATTTTTGGTTTTTATTTTATTTAATGTTTCCTGAGGATTTATTGGCATTTATTACTACAACAAAAATAGGTGAATATTGGTGGAAAAAACTATTAATTTTTTGGGGTAAATAGTGGGGTTTATTTTGGTGGATGGAAGGACCAGGGTAGGGGGGAGTATTCAGTAAATTAATATTTTGATGAATGGAATTCAATGTGGTCTGCTGCAGAACTAAAACAGAACTCAAAACACAATGCCACCTCCGAGTTTAAGAAAACAATATATCGCTAATCCCCAAATAAAACTTTTCATTTAAATAAACATTTTACTATTGTACATTTAGAACTATTAGCCTGTAAATATTTACATTTAATATCTTGGTCATGCTATTTGCAGCACATACACTCAACTTCATCCATTTCTCCTGCTTTTGTTTATTTAAAACTTTCAAATTCTTCCTTGTGTTCTGAAACATATTCTGATACAGATTTTCATTTTCATCCCATTTTAGTGTGTTAGTTAAAAAGTTATTTGCTAATAACTTCAAATGTATACGTGGTGGGCATAAGATTCATCCATACGTTCAAATGCTTACGCACTTCAGAGCTTGCATGTGTGCCTGTTTATTTATTGTGTGTATCTTCTAGACTAATGCAGAGCCTTATTTCAATAGGCAGCTTTGCATGTACACACAGACTAATGTATTATCATAATACATTTATTTCATGCAATGTATTGTAGTTTCCTAATAAAACAAGTTTTTTATATATATTTAAATGATACAAAAGTAGGGTGAAAGTCAGAAAAAAATGAATAATACTTTTTGTAAAACCCTGGATTTTTTCAGTAAAAATTGGTTTAAACTGAAAATGAAGCAGCTTACCCATACTGTACATCATAAACCAGTACTCTGTTCAAGTTCTCTCTACAGTGGTAGGATGGGAAGGCAGCTGAGGACAGGAATGTGTGAAGTATCCAAGGTGGGACATTGGGTCTGTGACTTACTGTCATCTCAGCAGCCTGCCCCTAACAAGGCACTTTCTAGTCTGGGGGAGGTGGCCTCACTCACCATGTACTCCTTAAATGTTTCAGTATCACCCGCTCCCTATCACCACAAGTAAATTCCAGGAGGCTGCTCTGAGCTTCATCAGGCTGCCAACTCACCAGCCCAGAGGGTACCTCCCATAGATGGTGCAGGTTGGGGAACTGGGACCTGCTCACTGACCTCTCCTCTGAGTTTCCCAAGATCACCTACACAAATCACTGCAGGGGAGGTTCCCAGCCTTGGCTTGGTTATTTTAAATCTCAGCTGCCATCTAAGCAGCCCAATCTGTCACCCACCCAGAGATGCTACAAGTCATTGATAGGGGGACCCAATTCACTGTCCACTCCTCTGAATCAGTTGCTCAACCTCCCCAGCCAGGTTTAGTGCCAAAGAAACGCTCATAGGTTCTAAGGCCAGGAGGACCATTGTGATCATCTAATCTGACCTCCTGCATAACACAGGCCATAGAATGTTTCCAGAATAATTCCTAGATTTCAGCTGCCTTTACATCCCCTCTAAACCAGGTTGTTTTTTTACCCAATACAGCTTCTTCCTCAGTTGTGGGATTGTGGTTGAGCATCTAATAAGGTGTTCATAAATTAGTCCCAATTACCATTCACAAACTGCAGGGTCATATCAGTAGAGAGAATAAATACTTTGGAAACCTGGGGAGTTTAGGTTGAACTGGACCAGAGAAGCATGGGTTATTCAGGAACACATCCTAAAGCAACATAAATAATGCAGACCCACGAAGATAGGTTTAGGATCTGATCCATAACCAGTGACATCCATGGAATCTTTTCATCAGCTTTAGTGGACTCTGGCTCAGGCCCTTAATCGGTTAGACCCAATTCCTTTGTAATAGTTTGGAAGAGCCAAACTCATACTCAGTTGTACCTTCCTTTCTGAGAAGTCCAATTAAAATAAATTTGATTACTTGAAGAGTACGGTACTACCACCCATGAATAAAAGTATCACAGTATAAGCATTTGTGATCTCACCTATATGCCATGGAAACGTATGGTGATATCATCTTTGACCAACATAGAAGAGGTTGCACAAGGCAGAAAGAGTAGTCTATGGCAACAGCAAACTTTTTTACATTAAAAAAAAATCAAATCACCACATTATAATAAAAACAAAGAAATCTTATAATAAGGTTACCGCCTTCTTAGACCATCTTTGATCTGCGGGTTACTCACATGGACTGTCACCTAATATTGATATTCCAGAAAATGTATTTTATGGGATCCTTATCAGGAGCACTGTAAAAAGACTCGTAAACATTATCCAGTAAGGGGTTCAGTTTGCAATTCTGTCCTCTACCAAAGAAAATATGAAGAGATGAAACAAGAGATTTCAAGAACCCTAGACAATCAAACCATTCTGTCACTGGTTTGCATTTATCTAATTTACTTTTATTTTCTGATGTATCTACTGATATCTACTAAACTTCAGCTCTTTGTTTGAAAATATAGACCTTCCCCCCCATCCCTACCCCTACTCCTGGCTTTTATACATTGATGGTAGACAATAAATAAGGGAGTCATGTGACATTAGTGGAGGGAGATGGTTATGTCTTGCTAAGTCTCTGTTCTTGAAATTAATCATACAGTGACTATATATTGCATAAAGAACAGAATATACGTGAACAGGTAGTTAACAGATCACAGCATGGCCACAAGATTCATAAAGTACCCTGGGGCACAGCACTTAAGTTAAAAACAGAAACTACTCTCTCGCCAGTCCAAGATTTAAGTCCCGGAAGAGGCCTGGATAGCTGCTTGTGGCTCAGTGGAATGAGATTGTTGGCCCAACTCATCCTTGACGTAAACCTAGTGAATTCCTTGGCATTACACCAGAGATGAATTTGGCTCTACACGTTTATACAGCGAGGCAGAGGAGAGGTTCATCTATATTTATCTCAAATTTAGCATCCTGTGATCAGCACTACAAGGAAAGCATGGCTTGCCTGATCATATGATTAAGATTCCATCTGCTACTACACAAAGAGTCTGTCTTCTGGGGAGACTTGGCATTCCTAATTGAGGTTGAACCAATACATTTTGGAATAAATTGATAGAAATTGGAATTTTAACAATCTAACTTAACCAGACTTGCATCCTCAAAACACTGGAGGAAATGCAACACTGTTAATCTAGTAAGACTGCTATTCTGACAGTACTAGTAGCAGAGGCATCTGAACACACATTACAGCACGTCTAAGGGTATGTACACATACAGATCGGTGGGTAGTGATCAATCTATCGGGGATCGATGAATTGCATCTCATCTAGACGTGATACATCGATCCCTGAACGTGCTCCCCATTGACTCTAGAATTCCACCAGGGTGAGAGGTAGAAGCGGAGTCGATGGGGTAGTGGCGGCCGTCGATCCCAAGCTGCGAGGACGTGAAGTAAGTCAATCTAAGTCGATCTAAGATACGTCAGATACACTATTCTTGTAGTTGAAGTTGCATATCTTAGATCGATCCCCCCCACCCTAGTGTAGACCAGACCTTAGGCTGCTCTAACATGTTGGTTACCGGTGCATCCCTCAGCCAACCGAGGCTCAGGGAAGCATAGAGATGCCCCCATCCCACCCCCGCCTCCAGGCTCTTGTCATAATGGAATATCTCCTCCCTTGTCTCTTACCACATTCCTCACTGCAAAAGTCAGCACCTTGACGATGCATTTCTTATTCCCTCTTCCATCCCTTTCTAAGGAGTGTACCGTATGCATGGGGTGACCTCCGCAGCCTATTTGTGAAGCTTCTCCCATCATTTAAACCCATCCTTTACACTTTCTTTGGCTGTACCACCTTAGGTCAATTCATTATTAGAACACAAGCAACAATACAAGGCCTTGCTCGATTGTACAATTAAAAGAAACCGCTTTTGAGTCTCTCAGTTGCACTTAATACAGCCCAGCAACTCACTACACAGAGCTCTCTATGTCTCTGTGTCTTTTTCCTTGATGCAGTAGTTCCTTTAATCTCTCCATACCTGTGTTTTTTCTTCTAGCTCAGCTTGGTCTGACCAAAAAACAAGAATTCCATTTCATGAAAATTTTTGAGGTTTCTACAATTATTTCATTCCAGTATGGAAGGAAACCAAGATCTTTTGAAAACTTTTTTTGGTGAAAAACAGAGCCAGAAAGACCACCCCAAAAATCACAAAGGGGATAGGGCACACACCTGTAACACTGGAGACTCCCACCTGAGTCCCCTAAGCAGTGGGCTGTTGTGGCACAGATTTCAATCTGAATCTGGCAAATCTTTCAGACAAAAATTTCATTGAAGCTGCAACATTCCCACAAAAATGTCTGATTTCACTAGTCAGCATTTTCAGATGAAAAAACATTTACTCAAAAAGTTCTCAACTACCCCATTTTTCTATTTTACTCTTTTATTTTATTTCAGTCTTTGCTAAGAAATTATCGTTGTTTATATAAAAACCAGAAATACAATTTATTTTAAAATTCCATTTTATTTCTCAACTGTGCTTGCAATTCTCTGCTCCATCTCTGCAACAGAAGAAGAGCAAGGAAATGACATCTTCATAGGACCACATGGCTTTTCCATTCTCTTTACAGTTCTTATTTACTATTTATTATTATTTCATTATTTATTTTCATTATTATTTATTACCATAGTGTTTAGGAGCCCTTAGTCATGGACCAGGACTCCATTACGCCATTTTTTTCCAACAATCCCTGCAGGTTGTCTGTAAAACATTTGATTGATATTGTCATCTATAAAAAAACAGAAGTAGCTTCCAATTTTGGCTTCACTAGCAGAAACTTTTGATTCAAATTCAGCTGTAGATCTGAAATATGAAATGTAAACAACCTGTCATCAATATGTATAGTACTTTCTTCATGAATTTTTCCAAATGGCTGACTACCAAACTGGGTACGAGATGTTTTAAATAGTAGGAGTCAGAACAATATCTGCTTTGCTTAAACTGTGCTGTTCTCCAAACTCATACACACAGGCTTTTGCTGTACTAGTCAGCCCTTACCTGCACTAGATCAGATTTTGTGCCCATCCCACAGGAAGTGGAAGGAGGACAGCCATTTGCATGGCACCCTACTTCCTTACTCCAGCCACTGCAGATGGTTCACTGCAGGGCTTTTATCCACACTGGGGGACAAGGCAGGCTGGGAATAGGGACTGGATAGCTTTGTTGTGGGTGAGAGTGGTGCTGGGAGAAGATACATCATCTCCCTCACAAGACCTGTGGTGATCCTGCGTGAAAGATAATACAGCTCTTACCTTTCCTTTGAAACTCCTTCCATGGGGAATTCCCCTGTTATAGCAGGCTCCAGGAGCAGGCAAGAGGAGTCCTTGGTCATGACATTTGATTGCCGCCAAGCTGCCAGCGAGTGATGAGGATATTAGGGATAGGCACAGAGCCAGTCTGGAAGCTCAGATCTGCCTTCTTGCAGATACCTCTTTCCTCTGCAGAGTTCCTGGGCAGCATGCACAGCCTGCCCTGTAGGGGGCAAACCACACCTCCAAACAGGATGGGGTGAGAGAAAGATCTCAAAGGGGATCCTCACAGACATATCAATCCCCATAGTTCTCTACTGTTGGTTTTACCACAGGAATGGAAAGCCCAGCCCTCTGGAAGTCTGTGTGTCTCAGGCGATAGGACACCAGCATGGGAGTCTGAAAACCTGGGTTCCTTTCCTAGCTCTTCCATTGACTCACTGAGAGAGATCAAAAAGGAGAGACAAAAGGGAATGATGATCCAATAGTTAGGGTGTTAGCCTGGTATTTGAGAGTCACAGGTTCAATTTCCTCCTCTACAACAGACTTCCTGTATGAGTGCAAGCAAAACACAGTGTCAATGTGCCCGAGCTCCCCATTTGTAAAATGGAGATAATAGCACCTCTCCGGGGTGTTGCAAGGTTAAATTCATCAAAAGGATTATAAGTTACTAGATACTACAGCTGTATTAGCCTGTCTATACCTCAGGTTCCCCATCTGTAAAATGGATATAATAAAAATAATAGTCACTCAGCTACCATGGTAAGGAATGTGGTATAAAAGCCTCGCTCAGTATTAAATTCCAGTGTAGGTAGAGTAAAACACTGTGCTCCGTCTAACATCCAGACAAGCTTCTGACCAGCTGCAGTTCAGTCAAGACACATTACTTGGGCCAAAAAACCTCTTATGAAATGCCTCCCCTAAGAGACATTCATTGTTCTGACTTAGATACATTTATTTGTGTAAAAAGTTGTTCAGCATGATAGCCACAGGAAAAGCAGCATCTGCCTTCCATAAAGGTCCTGGGGGGATGACCAGCAGACAAACACCACAGCAAGCACGCACACACATAACAAAACACTCAATAATATAAATCACACAAAGTCAATAGGAAAGGTAGATGTCACTGTGGGGGTTAGACACAATGACAAGCTTCATTCAAAAAGTCGCACTGATTAAGTGCTTTCAGAAAAATGTTTCCCTTGTGGATAATCTGAGTTAATCTCAGGTTAACATCAGCATTCCAAGAGCATCCAGAAAGCAAAGGTAGATTTACCTGTTCTTCTTCTATGAGTTGATCCAAAATCAACAGAAGTCAATGGAAAGTTTCTCATTGACTTCAATAGCCTTTGTATCAGACCCTTTATTCATAGGTAGGGCCCTACCAAATTCATGGTCCATTTTCATCAATTTCACAGTCACAGGATTTTAACATTTGTTAATTTCATGATTTCAGCTGTTTAAATCTGAAATTTCATGGTGTTGTAATTGTAGGGAGCCGGACCCAAAAAGGAGTTGGGGGAGGGGGGTTGCAAGGTAAATATTGTAGGGAGGTACTGCTACCTTTACTTCTGCGCTGCTGCTGGTGGCTGCATTGTCTTCAGAGCTGGGCAGCTGGAGAATGGCCACTGCTGGCTGGGAGCCCAGTTCTGAAGGCAGAGCTGCCACCAGGAACAGCACAGAAGTAAGGATGGCATGGTATGGTGTAACAGATCGCAGACTCAACACTGTGGCACCTCAGGAATTAGCTCTGAAGGCAGCAGTGGTAAGATATTGCCATCCTTACTTTTGCGCAGCTGCTGGCTGGGCACTGCTTTCACAGCTGGGTGCCCAACCAACAGCCACCACTGAATGGGCTGACCAGCTCTGAATGCAGCACAGAAGTAAGGGTGTCAATATCGCGACCCCCTTAAAATAACCTTGTGACCCCCCCCGAAACTCCCTTTTGGATCAGGGCCCCCAATTTGAGAAAAGCTGGTCTCCCCTATGAAATCTGTATAGTATAGCATAAAAGCACACAAAATACCAGATTTCATGGGGAAGACCAGATTTTACGGTCCGTGGTGCGTTTTTCATAGCTGTGAATTTGGTAGGGTCTTATTCACAGGATCAAAACAGATAAAGTTAGCCCCCAGTTCAGGAAAAAAGGTTAAGTGCATGCTCAATTTTAAGCACATACTTAAGTGCTTTCCTGAAGAGGGATTGTTTCCTGCATAGCAGCCTTGAGAGTAAGTAAAGACTGTGAGCTTGAAGTTAGAAGGAAGGAAGAGGGGGACTGGAAGGCTTTGGGATTGACCAGGGCAAAATCTGAAACTGAGGCTCCCCTGCCTTTCAAAAACAAAATTACCACTAAGGAGAGGTGATATGTGGAGGAGGAGAGCAAGCCTGCACTGCACTCACTTTGGGTCCTGTCCCAAAGGGCTGGAACTGGCACCACACTCCCGGTGTGATCTGGTGTGCAGGGCCACCCCTTCTTCATGCTGAATGGGCCACTGGGCCAAATTCCAGTGATTGGTGCTAAGACTCTGCACGCCAGGTCACAATGCCACTTGGTTGGGGGCCTTTTGAAATGGGGGCCCAGGGCAAAGGGTGGCCCTGTGAATGACATAGGGTCATGGAACTTCAGAGCAGCTACAAACTTTTGAATTAATTCCCAGATCATGGACAAAACTGAAAGATAGTCTAATCACTCTCACTCTCCAGTGTTTGTTTGCTTTGTTATTGTCTAACTGCCATCTATTAGTGCCACATTTTTTAAACCAAATTTTGTCCTGTCCTTCTAAAGCAAGCCAAGCAAGCAAGCTCTTGAAGTCTGGGAATTAGGCCTGCAGCTTGCACCCTGTATATCAGTATATTGCTTATTATTTTAATAGTATTGGTGTGCACTTACGTTATTTATTTATGTAGAATAATGTATTTTGCTACTTGTATGTGGTATTCTTAAATTAGTAGGAGCCGAGGGCACTCAGCAGCTGACAGAAGGCACTCAGAACCTAGTTCAACAAAATATTTAAACATGGACCTAACTTTAAGTACATGAGAAGTCCCACTGGCTTCAGTGAAACGTCTCACATGATTACAGTCAGGCCTGTGCTCAAGTACCTTGCTGAATCAGGATCTTAGTACCTTGAAGGATCCTCCGTGTGGTCCTTTTGACATGACAAACAGAAATGTGTTTAGACTGTGAAAGCTAGAACATCTTGCATTCATCATATAAAATTGCTGGCCTAGAAATTTATTTTTGAAAAGTAAGTTTGTTTGCTTGTTTGTTTTGGGGGCTCATGGCTTTTGAAAACCCAAAGGTGACATAGAACAAACATAATGAGAATCTGATCTCTCAGAGAGACTACAGGTGTCAGTAGAAGACATCACAAGTAGAAAGGGTGAAATATGGATTTTTCTCATTACTGGCAATTACAAAAAATCTGGAGGGAAAAAATCATATTGAGTCGAACAGAAAATGAAATTTTTGGGAAATCAAAACAGTGAAAAAAATAAATTTGATTTGGACAAAATATTTATTTTCCACAGTCAAAATGCTTTAGTTTTAACCATTTTTAATAAAATTAAAGAAATTTGGAAACAGAAAGCATTTTGAACCGCAAAAATGGAATATTTTATTTAAAAAATGTAAAAATAACACATTTTGATTTCTTTCAGGGTTTTTTTCTTTTCTTTTGTTTTTTTGGTGAAACAACTATTTGGTGAAATCAACACGAATTCATGAAATGGGTCAGGATTGCCAAATCTGTATTTTTAGACAAAAAAAAAGTTGTGTGTGAAAAATGTCACCCGGTGGGAGTCCTGGGGAGGTGAAAAGACAGTGGAGTTGATGCTCCATTGCACTGTACTTGTGTAGTCATTTACATGTGTGCAGAGGGGGTGTAAAAAGACTACTGCCCTGATTTCATAGTCTGTCACAGCCACTTTTCACTGGTGTAAATAATACTACCTGGTACAGGGCATGGAGAAGCAAGCCCAGGGGCTGATCTTGCAAAGGCATCTTCCACCCAAAATTGTGAATTTCAGTCTCAGGGAGTGATTTGAATATTCAAATATTGCTCATGAAACCACAATGCTTCATTGACTTTTTGAAAGCTAGCAAATAAATAAGATAGATGTAACAGCAAGCCAGGAAAAAGCTAAGCAGTCAAAGTTTCTCTCATTCATTTGTAAAGTTTATAGCTTTGGATAACACAGATCATAGAAGGTGTAAATGGCTCTTTATGAGAATTTACTAACCTGGAAGGAAAAGGGTGAGAAAACAAACACCCACACTGTTAATAAAACTGGTAGCAGAGACACCCTTGTCTGCCAGCTATGAGTCATTTTATGGCGGTTCAGCACATCCTGGCTAAACGGTTTATTGACCTATGTTATATAATTAAAGGCGCTGTCTATGAAAAGCTGCTTTCTTTGCAGTGATAACTTCAACTAGACACAGCACTTTCATACTGCCATTTTTGGGCTACTTTCTGACAGGCCATGCAAGGGTGTGTGGCAGGAAGGGTAGAAAGAGGGTGCAGGGAGTCACTTCTACCCCTTTAGCACCAATGCAAACTCCAAGCAATATGCTGTTGCGAGCCCTCCTGGAGAATAAGGAGGGGCTGGCTACCACACCCAGTAGTCATTCAAGGATTCAACAGGCAGGTCTACCCTGGTGAAGGTGCAGCCAGTGCCCCACCACCCTTTGCTGGTGTCTAGCAGTGGGTTCAGGGGAGTTCATATTATTCAGACCTGTACAAGGAATAAGGATGGTTGCTAAGTCATTTGCAGACTTGAGCCCTTTGACTTACACAGCAGAATGAGTTGGGGAACTGCTACGGATCTACAGGGAATTACAGACCTGTTAGTCTGACCTCAGTAGTATGCAAGATTTTAGAGCAAGTTGTGAAAGAAAGAATAATTAAATTCATAGAGATAAATGGTACAGGGGCTGAAATGTAACATGGGTTCACATAAGGTAGATCATCCCAGACTAACTTGATTTCTTTCTTTGAGAAAATACTGGTATTTTTTTTAGATAAGGGAAATGCAGTAGATCTAATATATTTGGACTTTAGTAAAGCATTTGACACAGTACCACATGGGAAATTATTAGTTAAATTAGGGAAGGTGGGGATCAGGAAAAGCATTATAAGGTGGATAAGAAATTGGCTGCAAGGAAGAAGGACACAGGTTGTGCTGAAAGGTGAATTATTGGACTGGGAAGAGGTTATTAATGGAGTTCCAGGTCTTTGGACCAATCTTATTCAATATTTATATTAATGACCCTGGCGCACAAAGTAGGAGTGCGCTAATTAAATTTGTTGATGTCACAAAGCTGGAAGGCATTCTCAATACAGAAGGGGATCAGAACATTATAAAGGAAGATCTGGATGACACTGAAGACAGGAGTGACAGAAATGGGATGAAATTCAATAGTACAAAGTGTAAGGTCATGAACTTAGAGTCTAATAATAAGATTTCTGCTACAAGTTGGGGGCTTTTCAGTTGGAAGCGACAGAGGAGGAGAGAGACCTGAGTATGTGGGCTGATCACAGGATGACTGTGAGCCACCAATATGATGTGGCTGTGAAAAGGGCAAATGTAATCCTAGGATGTATTAGGCGAGGCATTTGCAGTAGAGAGAGATAGAATCATGGAATCACAGAAGAGTGGGACTGGAAGGGAGCACTATAGGTCATCTGGTCCAGTCCTTTGCAGGCAGGACTAAGTAATAACTAGACCATTCCTGACAGGTGTTTGTCTAACTTGTTCTTAAAAACCTCCAGTGATGGAGATTCCACAACCGCCCTAGGCAATTTATTCCAGTGCGTAACCACTCTGACAGTTAGGACGTTTTTCCTAATATCCAGCCTAAACCACCCTTGCTGCAATTTAAACTCCTTGCTTCTTGTCCTTTCCTCAGAGGTGAACAAGAACACTTTTTCACCCTCCTCCTTGTAATAGCCTTATCATGTCCCCCCTCAGTCTTCTCTTCTCCATAATAAACAATTACAATATTACAATAGTGTCTAGTGGCTCCTATTGTGGTAAGTTCTGTACACACATAGTAAGAGACCATCCCTGCTTACAATCTAAATAGACGAGACAGACAAAGAAACCATTGCTAGCCTCTTTTTGCAGATGGGAAACCAAGGCACTGAGATCAGGTGACTTGTCCATAGTCAGATAGGGAGCATGGGAGCTGAGATTTGTACTCAGAACTTCTAAATGCCAGTCAAATGCCTTAACCACAAAACCATTTTGTCAAATTACTTTAGCTAAAGATCAATCCTGTTTCAACTGTAGCTGCTCTATTCCCACCATCACAAAGTTGTAGCTCATATCCTAAGAAATATCTTTCATACCCACTAGTCTGAAGAGCAGGTCAAAAATAACCCTCCTACTCTAACTACCCTAGTAAAGACATTTATTAGTTCATTTTTTTGCAATCAGAATAATGCCATAACTGCTAATTATTTTTCCATTAAAACAAAGTGTTGCAATTATTAGCATACACCTCTGCCAATGCGTGTTTTCCTTCAGCTTTACATAAACTTTTCACTTATTGCTATGCATACTGTGCTGTGTGTTATGTCAATAACTACTCTTCTACACAGGTGAAATGTGATATAATTGCCTTACATTCTTCTTTGCATGAATAAATATACATGTGATAGAGTGATCCAGCTTCAGGACACATAATATCAAGTTAAGATGAGTGGAAAGAGTAAATTGAGATGGTTTGTTAATATAGATGAAAGCCCAGACTATATCTGAGGGACAAAAAAGGAAGTTTTTAGTCTGGTGAACCATGTCTATTTTTGAAATATGGCAGCCCACCAACTGACCTATATCCTTACCCTCATAGTCTTCTCTGTGCCTCAGAGCAGCGTAACTACTACCTGTACCACAGTTTATCTAAGGCCTGGTCTACACTACGCATTTAAATTGATTTAAAGAGCGTTAAATCGATTTAACGGTGTACCCGTCCACACTACAACACCCTTTATATCAATATAAAGGGCTCTTTATCGATTTCTGTACTCCACCCCGACGAGAGGAGTAGCGCTAAATTCGATATTAATATATCGGATTACGGTTAGTGTGGACGGAAATCGACATTATTGGCCTCCGGGTGGTATCCCACAGTGCTACCCACTGATCCGCTCTGGGACAGCAATCTGAACTCGGTATTGCAGCGGGCAGCTGTTAAACAGGGAAAAGCCACGCGAACTTTGTTTGAATTAATTTTCCTGTTTGCCCGTGTGCGAGCATCTGATATAGCAAGACACGGGTGGCGATGCAGTCGTCAAATCCAAAAGAGCTCCAGCAGGACGATCGAGGAGATCTGATCTGATCGCTGTTGGGGAAAATCTGTTGTACAGAGCCCGTTACGAACACGAAATGCCAAAGCGTTTTGAAAAAAACTCCAGGATACACAGCGCTGCGTGACAAGCGTTTAACGGGAAGCCAGAGGACTCAAGGATGAACGCTCATTGGATGGAGTGGGTACTGAGGACTCCAGTATCCCACAGTCCACAGCAAGTCTCTGAAAAGTATTTTGCATTCTTGGCTAGCTCCCCAATGTGCTGTAGGTTCAACACAGTGTCTGGCGTGCTTCAAGGGAATAGCTCCTCAGTTTCCCCCCCACCACCACCACGTGAAAGAAAAGGTAAAGAAATCATTTCCTTGACTTCTTTCAATGTCACCCGTATGTGTACTGAATGCTGCTGTTTGTTTAGACGCGATGCTTGCAGCAGTGAAGGAGCAGTACTCCCACTCCTCCCCCCTACCCTAGGTGTAGATGGTACAATATGACTGATATCTGTCGTCGCCATCAGCCCCGTTGAGTGCTTCCTGGCTGGCCTCAGGTGAGGCTGGCCGGGGGCTGCCTGGGTAATAATGGGAATGACTCCCAGTTACTCCCAGTAGATGGTACAGAAGGCTGGTAACTGTCTTCATTCATTAGCAACTGGGGGCTGGCTTCATCAGCCCCCTCCCTTTCCTGTGTAAGAAAAGATTCTGTACTGCCTGGACTGTCTAGCCCCGGGAGAGGCTGCTCCCCCTATTTTATCTCACTAACAAGTCTCTGTTTCTTATTCCTGCATTCTTTATAAACTTCATGACACAAATGGGGGGGGGACACTGCACGGTAGCCAGGAAGTTGAGGGGAGGAGGGATAGCAACGGGTGGGTTGTTGCAGGGGCACCTCCTGTAGTGAATACTGACACGGAAGCAGCTGGTGCTCCGATACACTGGTCCTCTAATACACTTTGCCCCATTCTAGGCAGAACTGGACTCCTATTTTTAGAAACCATAGGGAGGCGATTGGACGTCAGTCCCAAGTGAGTCAATCCCAATTTTGCTTTTGCATTGCGCCTTCCGGCTTGAATTTCAGCCAGGGCACTATCTGATAGCAGGCGGACAGTACAAGGGGGAAGAGATAACCGTTTTCCATTTTTTTTTTTTTTTTCTCATTGCCAGTTTTCATTTGGCAGTAGACGGTCAGAAACACGCCAGGTAAACCATCTCTGCTACTCATTGCAACAAAGCAATGTGGAAAAAATGTGCTGTGTAGTGCTGTGGGAGTATCGCCTCTCTTTCGCGCAATTCCAGTACACATACTTGAGGAAAAAAAAAAAGTGCTTGAACGGGCTCCATGGTTGCCGTGCTATGGCATCTGCCAGGGTAATCCAGGGAAAAATGGCGCGAAAGGATTGTCAGCTGATGTTTTCCCGGAGGAAGGAATGACTGACGACATTTACCCAGAACCACCCACGACAATAATGATTCAACCCAGAATTCCAAGGGGCGGGGGAGACTGCGGGAACTATGGGATAGCTACGGAACAGCTACCCACAATGCAACGCTTCAGAAATCGACGTTAGCCTCAGACCATGGACACACAACGCCGAATTACTGTGCCTAGTGTGGCCGCATGAAATCGAATTTATATCAGTTTTATAAAACCGATTTTAGATAATTCGATATTATCCCATAGTGTAGACGTGGCCTAAGAAACAGAGTTCTAACTTAATGCTAAAGATTTTACTCAGATTGACAGTGAAACACAAAAGGGGGCATTTCAGTATAGCTGTCTATTTTAGAAAATATAAAGTATCCTAGCATATACTATTCATGCATTCCCAGATGCTACCTTCATCATTCTTAATTTATCTGCAATTAAGCAGCATAAATTAACAATACAATCAGGAGACGTTGATCCTGAATTTGTTTAGTCTTATAAACTTCCAAATTAGGGGCCTGATCCTACAATCTTTACCCAGGTAAACTGTCCTGTTGATGACTGAGTGAGGCTTTCAGGAGAGGGCCCTAAAGTTGGGATTTTTCAGACAGCCTAAAGGAGTTCCCAGCTCTCATTGAATGTTGGTGGTATTTGGGTATCTAACTCCCTTGGACTCCATCAGAATAACAGGCACAGCAAACTGATGACTCCGGGCTCAATCATGTTTACTAGACACTGGTCCGCCTTTAAGGCAGTGTACAGCCCAGCATGTGTTTCAGAAACTTTGTTGTACCTCAGAAAGGCCCTATTCTCTCCAAACTACGCAATACACAAGCACTGTGCCTACTGATATGCTTCTAAAAGTAGCACAGTCCCTCTCTAAGGCTGGCCAGCTCCAATAGCTAGTATAGTAGGTAGATTCATGGCCTTGCCTCCTCCTCACATATTTTGGTGTGGTTAGCACCCATAGGAATACTAATAAGGAGCAGACTTTGAGTTTAGGATAGTGCAATGACTGCAGGAGTAATTGGGCCCTGAGCACAACACAGACACAACACCGAAGGAGTTGTCACAGGGATGGTGATAGTTATGTTCATAGCATGCAACTAGAGAAATTATATAACACGTTTTATGGAAGCGTGCAATGTCATACTGCTTTATTTCTTAAAATCCAGAACCTGAATACACAAGATACAAAAAGAGAGAGACAAAGCAAGCAGCTCCCTAAGGGAGAAAGCTACAACTCATCCCACCTTGATTTAGGATGGCTTTTTGCAGACTGACTGCTGCTAGACTCAAATTGTATGCTTCTCTACAGAGCCCTCTTAGGCTGCAAGCAGGACCAGGAAAATTCCTGAGAATGTAAAATACTAGATTACTATTTTAACAGTTTTCATATATCACAGTGATGTCATCAGGACCAGAGAAAAAGAAGGCCCAGTAGTGTGATTGTGAGCACTTATGGCCTGACAGCAGTCCTCTGCACCTTGCACTGTCATTTACATCAATCCAAAGTGGTTGTAAAATTCCACCAGCTCCAAAAAAGTATTGTTTTATATACATTTTTCATAGGCATAAATGACTACACAAGGTGCAGAGTAACTGGAGAATCAGCCCAGACATAGCATAGCTGCCACAGATCTGAATCTCTGCATCTGAAGGTTGCTCTTATTTAAGCCAACAGCCCTAAGAGGCTGTAATGACAGCTAGAGTTTGTCGGGATTAAGGGACATGCCAGCCATGCTCCTATGCTGATGACCAGAGGGAGTGATGGTTGATGGTGCTGGAGCTGCTACAGTGACCCAGCACCACTGGAGGAGCTCTGCAAACCTGGAGATCCTCCTGTGGCTGATAGTTTTTTACAAGACACCAGTTTAGCACAAAGCAGCCTGTGATACAGCATGGCCAGAGGGCAGCAGGAGAGGGTTAGAAGAGAGCCTTATTCCCTGTAAGGGGAATAAAGTTTGCTATAGATTAATTAGAGCATCTTCAATCAGACAATGTGGGAGTTGGAGCAGAGAACAGTTTGAAGGAGCTGAGAACAGTTTGGAGAAGTGCTGCAGTGAGCTAAGAAGTCCAAGACCCTAGGTAAAGGGGCACCTGGCCTGTACAGAGAGAGGGCAGGAAGCCCCCACCCCACAAGCTGAAGGGCAGGAGAGGGAAGTAGCCCAGGGGAAGGAAGTGTCAGTTCAAGTGGTTTACCACTATCCTCAGGGCCCCTGGGCTGGGACCTGGAGTAGAGGGCAGGCCCAGGTCCCTCCCTCTCCACTCCCCTCCTCTAGGACACTAGTGGGGCAGTTGCCACTGCAGGGCAAGAAATGGTGTCCTGAACCCTCCCGAAAGAAGAGAAAGCACGAGACCCATCAAAACAGTGCTGGCAATTTGCCACAAGCCTTAACAAGGAGAAATCACTCAGGCCCAACATGAAATGTTAGTTTTGCTCAATCAAGGGGGGGAGGTTTCTTTAGCATTTACTCAGCTTGATGTTTATCTTCATGATCAAAACTTGGAGCTGTTGAAACAAATGGCAATGTTTTCAATTCATTTTTCCCCCTAAAATGTTACTAGCCAAGGAACTCAGTGATCATCACACAGTTTGAAACCACATTTCAGTAAAAGGCTGAAACAGGATGAAAGAGAGTGAGAATGATGTAGGAAAATTAAGAAGCAGCAGCACTCCAGATGGCAAAGGCAGCACAATAATTAAAAGAGGGGAAAGGAACCAGAAATCTGGAGGAAAACAGCAAGGAAAGGATCAGAAGAATAAATAGTAAAGAAATGCAAACAGGGGTGCGTGAGGGGGATTATAAGAAAAGTAAGCGCTAAGAAAGAACAAACAAACACAAATGTAATAAATTGAAATTGGTAAGAGAAAAATCAGACAGGGGCTGAAAAGAAAACAATTTATAAAAAGGGATGGAGAAAGAGCCATTCAAACTACAAAGTAAAATGCTAGAGATGTGAGAAAAGAAATGAAGAACTCATCATTCTATAGCACCCACTCACTCATTTGGATGGCATTACGTACCATTCTGTGCATGCCACCAGGTTAGTAAGCAGTTATGTTTGACTTCATGGAAATCCATCTGGACAGCTGAGGAGAAGACTTTCTGAGATGCGTTGCTGTGGTTGACAGATTGACATGGTATAGGTATATACAGTGCACCATACAGAGTTAGCAGCACGGGGCTAAATTCATTCCTTGAACTAAATACAGTAGCCCATGCACTGTAGAGTGTTTTAGTCACCAAGCACGGAGAAAAGACCTGACGAGTGAAGCTAATTTTGGTCTTCCAGCAGAGCAGGAGGTGGCTGAGTGCACTCAGTGATCACTTATGAGGTGACTGGTCTGCTCTCTTCTAGTGAAGAGTTTGCCTTCGCTATGAGGAAAACAAACAGGTTTTGTTGTTGATGTTTTGGTTTTTTTTTTTATCCTAATCTTTTCTTAGCATTCAATGGTTAGAGGTTCCTATAACACACTAGACTGACTGGCGCCACATTGGTTCTGTGACTAGGGAGCTAGTGAGCACCCAACAACCACTCACATAGTCTTTTCCCCTGCACAACATACATGGGAATGCGGTTTCTGGAAAACATTTGTAAAGGGGATGAATCAAACAGAGAAATTATCATGGGTTAATTTAACAAGAGGCAGTGGATCTTCAGTATAATTGTCATGTCTGGTGCTTGGGCAGTCATGCCTAGCAGTCAGGTCCAGTGTCAGAATCCAGGGGCCTAGGTCAGAACCGAGGTCAGAGCCTCAGAGCAGTAGTCTAAGTTTGGGACTGGGGTAAGTCCTATTACAGATGCTGGGAGGAGCATGGGGCATGGTTCAAGGGGTCTAGACAGGGTCCATAGACAGAATCAGGGTCCAAGAACCAAAGCCAGGCAGCGGAAAGCCCTTTCACAGATGCAATGTACCTTAATGGTGCAAGATTAAACCCTAACTACCTGTCTAGTGGTAACACAGTGTTCCAACACAGGTTCCTTTTCTCACTGAGCAGTCAGGACTGGGCAGGCAGGCAAGTCCTCCCTGGGGATCGCTGGAAAGGGACTAGCCACCCTGCCCCCTTCTGGAATGATGCTGACAGTGTTTAAAGCTTGGAACCTGTGGGTTCAGTTGTAAGCAGGTTAGGTCTCCGGATCCAAACTCCTGGCTCCAGTGCAGACTGCTGCAGGGCCAGCATGTGGTAGCAGGAGAGCCAGGCTGTTTCCTCCTGTTGCTTGCAGACTGCAGGCAGGAGGAGCAGATTATCCCCTCTTGAGGCTCTTCTGTAGGCTGAAGTCACAGAGTGGCCAGTTGCTGGGCCCAGAGGTGCTGTGCAGGCCGCTGCAAGGAGACCTCTCTCCCCTCCACTCCCAATGTAATAGTGATTTACATAAAGAGGCAGAAGAATAACACTGAGCTGGGTCTGCACCATGCCATGGCATATCTCTATTGTCATGAACATGACATTGTTTAAGGTGGCTCCAAGGACACCACACTGCAGACCACTGGTATGTTCTTTACTGCATCTGAAAGTCTGTCTTTTGTGGGAGTTACATTTACCTGAACTATAAAAAGAGCACAAAACTGTGACAATGAGGTTACAGCAATTTATGATGGGGGTGTATAAAATTCACTCCTGCACATCAGTGGACAGTTATGTTGGTCTTTCACTAGTAGTTCGCTCTGATTCAAGATCTTTCAGTGAACTACAGGCTGAACATATCGAGTCTGCCATTAAAAATATTTTGTCAGCTCCTTTCTAGACACTGACAGGCAGCCCGATTTCTTTTCCTAGTAATATGCAAGTTTACTTCTTGGCTGACAGTAATGATTGAAATAGAAAAAAAAAATTGAAAATGAGATCCTATTGTTGCCTGCTATTTCCAGCCATCATCAGGAACAATACAAAACACTTTGTTTGGACTTCAAAAGATAAAAGACAGCTAGCTCAATTTCAGACATTACAGAAGCATGGCTCAAGAAACATGGTTTGAATTCTTCATAGGTAACGATCCATGCAGCTCACAGACCAACTGAACTATTCCCTGTTCTGATTATTTCAAGTGGGAAATACAGTAGCTCTCAACTTATTAAATGAGTAAAATGCCTGCTTTCTCAGATTTGCAGAGTTACTCCAGCTATACTTATTTTGTGCAAATTTGAATGATCAAAGATACATTTTTCACTTACTCACAAAACTCAAGAGCACAATTAAAATAAAGGCTTCATAGGCAGATGTAGGGGCACGATTCTCCTTTCACTTACATCAGTGCAAGGCAGGTTTGCAAAAGCTTGTAAGTTTACCTGAGGACACGTTGACAGCTTGAGGGCTTTTATCTAGCATCTCCCAGGATTTTATGGATTTATCCTCACAACACCACCATTGCACATTTGGTCAGCATTATCCCGTTTACAGATGGAGAGTTGAGGCCTAAAGAGATATAAAGCAACTTGGCCAATGTCACAAAAAAGTCTGTAGACAAGCTACAAAGTGATCCCAGATCTCTTGAGTGCCATCCTAGTACCTTACATAAGACCTTTCCTCCAGCTGCACATCCTTGGGGCCTTTTGGATTCAACAGGAGTCTTTCCATTGACTTAAATGGGCTTTGGATCAAGGCCCCAGAACAGGTGGCTCAGGAATCCCAATACTTTGGGGTGCACATGGCAGCTCATGTCTCATTAGGTTGGGGGAAGGCAGTGAGGGTGGGAGATCCAAGTGATATAAAGAATGGGTCCCAGCTCTTGTCCTCTGGATGAGGGTTGGTGTTGAAGGAAAGGGGATCCTGATGGTGCAGAGCTTCCGGTTCCTCAACCACCATGTAAGAATCGATGGAGTTTTTCTCCCTTCATTCCCCCTTCAATCTGTTCCTCCATCATATTATAAGATGAAAGGGGAAAGGGATAGAGAATGGATTGGGTGGTAAAAGCAGAGAAAGTGGGTATGTAGGTACTGAGACAGATAGCCACCATAAGGACACCACCATGAATAATGTCCAGCCAGGGTGAGGTTAATTCCTCCTCCCCACAAAGCCCTTTTTGTAAGGGCACAAACTCGGAGCATATAAGAGGATAACAAATCCTAGGAACAAAGTAAGACCATCTTGCCCATAACATACCTGTAGTCTTCAGGATTAACTGAATCCCTCATTTCTGCTTGTTGCAGCATCTCTCTCAATCCTTTAAATCACAAGTGTAGTACATGCCATTCCTAGATACACTGCAATGCACAGCACATATCCAAAGGCAGGTCTGAGTCCTAAATCAATGTCAAACTTTATGTTTTTTCATCAGGTTCAGGTTCTGGAGAGTACGATTTAGCTGAGAGATATTTTTGTACTTTGTAGAGTGGCTCTGAGAATACAACTGCTGGGGAAAGGATGGAGGGAGGTCAGGAGGAGAGCATACAATGATTTCCTATTTGTTATCTTAGCCCACAGCAACAGTTTTCTGTAACCTCTGGTTCTTTAATGACACTATTTACATCCAAATTTAGATCAAAGGTTGTGCCTTTATGTCAAGTTGAATTTGTGTATTGTACCAGTTGGAGTTTATTATTACCACTTCATAAAATAAGAAGGATGAACAGCTTGTGCCGATACATTATGAGAAGAAAAGCTACATCTATAATGTTATAATCTGTCAGAAGAGCACATTTTAAAGATCAATATTTTGGTTTATTGTTAGATTCTAAGGCTATAGAACATACACATCTTGATCCAAAATAGTGGTTCTCAGTTCCATATCTGTACTTTTTTTTTCTATATTAAGATCACTCTCACATCTAGCAAGGATCCTCTCCCCATTCAGCAATATAGAAGGGGCAGACTGAATATGACCTTCTGTCACCTATTCTATTCTATTCTCATTCCATGCCCATCACCACAGTACCTGAGCACCTTTCAGTGGTACATTAAGCAATGTGACTAACATCTGTCAGATATTGTTTGTTCCCTCCCCACTAACATGCAGTGGAGTGTTTTGTAGTGTACACAATATGCCTGTGAGGTATCGTTTGAAAACTAATAACTCACTGGCCAATAATATCATGATGAACTGTGTGTGGGATCATTATATTTAAAGTTATAAACATAGGCTGAAATTGAATCTGAAATATGTTTACCAGACAAGTCTGGGTAAACCAGTTTCCCAAGACAAAGGACAAGCTGGTGCCTCTAGTCAAGTGTCATCAAAGTTGGTGGGCCAACACCTATCAAGTGGCCACTCTTTGGCAAGGAAGCAGGGTGGGAACAAACTGATCTGCATTTTAGAAAACTATAGCGTTGAATCTCTTTCACCACAAGATTCCATGACTCCATCCTCTCAGCAGGAACTAACTTTATCTAGAGGTAACCCTCAGGAAACTGCATTTCAAAGGGGGACTTCACTTACTAAAGTGAGGAGTAAAAACATCCAGACGTCTCTCTCCCCAACCATCTCTCTCTCTCTTTCACCTAAGATGACAAAAGATACAGCCTTGGGACTTTGGGAAGAGATCCCTGAGAGTTTGGTCAGCAATGTTACGGGGAACATGGTAAGGATTTCACCTCGAACCAAGTCTAGTTTGTTAAGTTTTAGTACTAAGAAGTATTTTATCTTTATTTGTCTTGAAAGCATTTCTGACTTTAATATCTTTTACTTGTAACCACTTAAAATGTAACCCTTTGTAGTTAAATAAACTTGTTTTAATCTTTAATCAAAACTAATCCTGTGTTGTGAATTGTTTGGGTCACTCCCTTTACAGTAACAAACCCTTTTATATTGTTCCCTTACAGAGGCAACAGACCTAAAATATCTGAACTGTCCAGAAGTGGGCTGGAGAGTGCGGAACACACGTTTTTGAGGGAAAATCCAGGACTGGGACTGTGTTGGGATCACCCTGCAAGTAGTAACCAAGGCTGGTGTAAGCCAGAGTGTGATGTGAGTGTTGGTGACAGGCTGCAGCTATACACAGACACTCATGCTGTGCCCTGCAGGCTGTTTGTGAGGGGCCCAGGTTGGGAGTTACAATAACAAAGCATTGTAAGGCACCCAAGGTTGCAGGGCAGGTGATGACATAGCCCCTCACTCATCTCTAATTAAAGTCAACAGACCTGCTGATAAGCCAAGGTGAGAGGGCTGACTCCTGAAGGACTGCCTAAGAGACATTTGGATTTCCCTTCTCTCATAAGGGAAAGAGAGAGAAAACAGTCCTTCTTTTATTTGTTTTGCTTAGAGAACCTCTCATATGCTACAAAGTGGGGGAGGGCATTACATACGACTTAAAGTGGGGACAGGCACTTATGTGGGATGTGTGAGATCCACATTTCAAGCTGATGCTCCCTGCACTACAAATCAAGCAGAACAGGGAGCATCAGAATGAAAATGAATTTCAAAACCTCTAGCCAGCCCAACTGAGTACCTCACGTAACTGGCCCCATGATACGAGAATTTCAAGCATTCCTAGAAAGTGGCATTCAGTTAGAAAGGTAGTGGTGTAAATCTGAAATATCTGGCTAGTATTTTTAATGATCTCTAGCAGCAAGTGAGATGTAAAGGCACTTAGCTAAGATCTTCCCCCACATGACTATCAAGAAACCAGTCTACAATACTCATAGACTTTAAGGTCAGAAGGACTTTAAGGACTAGATCTACTAGTCTGACCTCCTGCATAACTCAGGCCACAGAATCTCATCCACCCACTCCTGTAACAAACCCCGACCTATGTCTGAGCTACTGAAGTTCTCAACTTGTGGTTTAAAGACTTCAAGATGCAGAGAATCCTCCAGCAAGTGACCCATGCCTCACGCTGCAGAGGAAGGCAAAAAAAACCCAGGACCTCTGCCAATCTGTCCTGGAGGAAAATTCCTTCCCAACCCCAAATATGGCGATGAGCTAAACCCTGAGCATGTGGGCAAGACTCACCAGTCAGACACCCAGGAAAGAATTCTCTGTAGTAAGTCAGATCCTACCCTCTCTAGTGCTCCATCACAGCCAGCCATTGGGCATATTTACCTCTAATAGTCAAAAATCAATTCATTGCCAAAATTAGGTTCCTCCCATCATATTATCCCTTCCATAAACTTATCAAGCTTAGTCTGGAAGCCAGATATGTGTTTTGCCTCCACTGCTCTCCTTGGAAGGCTGTTCCAGAACTTCACTCCTCTGATGGTTAGAAACCTTCATCTAATTTCAAGTCTAAACTTCCTGATAGCCATTTTATATCCATTTGCTCTTTTGTCCACATTGGTACTGAGCTTAAATAATTCCTCTCCCTCCCTGGTATTTATCCTTTTGATACATATCATATCAATGATATGTAGAAAGCAATATGTAGAGAGCAATGTAGAGAGCAATCATATCTCCCCTAAGCCTTCTTTTGGTTAGCTACACAAGCCAAGCTCTTTGAATTTCCTTTCATAAGACAGATTTTCCATTTCTTGTATCATCCTAGTAGCCCTTCTTTGTACCTGTTCCAGTATGAGTTCATCCTTCTTAAACATGGGAGACCAGAACTGCACACAGTATTCCAGATGAGATCTCACTAGTGCTTTGTATAATGGTATTAACACCTCCTTATCTCTACTGGAAATACCTCGCCTGATGCATCCCAAGACCACATTAGCTTTTTTCACAGCCATATCACATTGGCAGCTCATAGTCATCCTGTGATCAACCAATATTCCAAGGTCCTTCTCCTCCTCTGTTACTTCCAACTGATAAATACCCAGTTTATAACAAAAATTCTTCTTATTAATCCCTAAATGCATGACCTTGCACTTTTCACTATTAAATTTCATCCTATTATTATTACTCCAGTTTACAAGGTCATACAGATCTTCCTGTAGGATATCCCGGTCCCTCTCTGTATTGGCAATACCTCCCAGCTTTGTGTCATCCACAAACTTTATTAGCACATTCCCACTTTTTGTGCCAAGGTCAGTAATAAAAAGATTGGTCCCAAAACCAATCGCTGAGGAACTCCACTAGTAACCTCCTTCCAGTCTGACAGTTCTCCTTTCAGTATGTCCCATTGTAGTCTTCCCTTTAACCAGTTCCTTATCCACCTTTCAATTTACATATTGATCCCCATCTTTTCCAATTTAGTTAATATTTCCCCATGTGGAACCATATCAAATGCCTTACTGAAATCAAGGTAAATTAGATCCACTGCATTTCCTTTGTCTAAAAAATCTGTTACCTTCTCAAAGAAAGAGATCAGGTTGGTTTGGCACGATCTACTTTTTGTAAAACCATGTTGCATTTTGTCCCATTTACCATTGACCTCAACGTCCTTAACTACTTTCTCCTTCAAAAATTTTTCCAAGACCTTGCATACTACAGATGTAAAACTAACGGGCCTGTAGTTACCCGGATCACATTTTCCCCTTTCTTAAAAATAGGAACTATGTTAGCAATTCTTCAGTCATCCGGTACAGATTCATTACAGATGTGTTTACAGATTCATTACAAATTCTAGCTAATGGACTTGCAATTTCATGTGCCAGTTCCTTTAATATTCTTGGATGAAGATTATCTGGGCCCCCTGATTTAGTTTCATTAAACTGTTCAAGTTCAAGTTTGGCTTCTAGCTCAGATGTGGTAATATCTACCTCCATATCATACAAGCAACTGCAGAACCTTTTTGTATGAAGGACTGAAACCTGCTCCTATTAAAGACAATAGCAAAACTGAATCAGTGGTAGCAAGAGCTGGCCCATAATAGGTCAAATCCTGAGAAGCATTGAGCATTTGCTCCTGCTGAAGCCAATGGATGTTTTCATGAGTAAATAGTAAGAAAGGACGTCAAGGTTCATAATTAGTCTATGTATTGTTTACATTACAGTCTCACCAAGATATTTGGACTTAGAATCATAGATTATTAGGGTTGGAAGGGACCTCAGGAGATCATCTAGCCCAACCTCCTGCTCAAAGCAGGACCAATCCCCAACTAAATCCCCAAATGGCACCCTCAAGGATTGAACTCACAATCCTGGGTTTAGCAGGTCAATGCTCAAACCTGGTGCCTGCCTCTAGCCCAATAACAGGGGAAGGCACTAACACAAATGCAGCCCCTCTCTCCTTCTGGTGCCCCATATGGATACTCTGTCCCTGGGTCTGAGCACCTCTTTGGCAGTGTGTGTGAGGGGGGGAGAGATGGCCCTTGCCCCTCTCAGCATTAGATTGTGATCCTGTTAATGCTCCTATGTAGGGGGCAATGGGGTGTAAGGAACTTCCTTCTAGTTTCCTGCACCCATATTACAAGCAGCATCATGGGATGGCATTGCCAGAGGTGGGGGAGTAGAGCAGTGGCCTAATTCCTGCAGGAGGTGGGTAGGGAGTGGGTGGCTGAGGGCTACGCAATAGGTAAAGCCTTGGCTTTGCTTCACAGTGTACATGTCAGTGTATTGAACCACACAAAGGAGGAAAGATGTTGTGCCAGGAGGAAGGCTGTCCCAGATTTCTTTCTCCATGAAGCAAAGGGGAAACAGGGACACAACATAGTCCCTGCTCTGCTCCTGGGTCAAGGCAGCTATGTGCTACCCTGTTCTTGGGATGGGGGAATTCAAGGTGCTTAGCCAGTGCATAATAAGAGACAGTCCCTGCTAACAGTCAAGACAGACACTTTACAGAGAACAGGAAAGATCGGGATCCCTGTTTCACAGATGGGAATTGAGGTGTAGAGAGATTAAATGACTTGTTCCAATGACACACAAGAAGTCTGTGATAGAGCCAGAAATTGAACCCACATCTCCAGAGGCCCAGGCCGGTGCTTTAACTATAAGAGCATCCTTTCTCTTTGAGGTGGGTTGGTGTTATTAATGCCTCACCAGAAGGCACAGTGAGATCTACAGAAAGCTATTCAGTGCGCAGAGTAAAGCTATGTTTCAGAATTTATTTTCTTTTCGAATGTAATTATTCTTTCACATAAAAGATACCAAAGACGATAAATGGAAACTTGGATAAAAGCAACTGGGATGTAAATCTGATTGAACTATAAGAAAAAAGTAGTGAATGGAACAAATAATTTCCTTTTATAATGATGAAGACGAAGAAGAAGAAATGGGAATAAAGGAATATTTGTCTTTTAAATATTTGTCTTGCTAATCTGAGCAAGACCATAGAGCTGAAAACTAATGTATTAAAATAGATATCTGATTTCACTGGAGTAACAGATGCTCAGCTAATTCATGATATCAACAAGGATGTGAAAACAGTAGGACATAAAGTCACCCCGTGATGTGTCAAAGCTGGGAAATTTTAAGATGCAGTTCACTGAGTCACTGGCTTAAATGTGTGAACTGCTGTTACTTTTAAAACTTGATTTTAAAAACTTTATTTCAGCCCCCTGTTCTGCACCCATAGAACAGGTGCTGAATCTACTGGTGATAATTTTATCGCTCCCATTACTGTAGTCCAAGTTTCTCAATCTTCTAACAGTTCTGTCCCAGAAAGAGGAAAAATATGTCATCTGATTGGACATTATATCCCTTTTGCTCACTCTTTACTTTTCCTATTTAGGTCCCAGTCCTCTGTATACTTATCTATCTCAAGGTAATGTATTTTACCTTGTCAACTCCCCTAAGAGAAAAGGAAGAGCTATTTTCCTCATGGGGAAGTGAGGTACAAAGAGGCTACACGACTTGTCCAAGGTCAGATGAGAAGGCTGCAGTGGGCAAGTAGTTAAACCCAGGCCTCTCAAGTTGCAGGCCACTGGCCTAACCCTGGACCATTTCTCCTCTCAGTCAAGTGCCTTAGCTCATGGTTCAGTAGGCGTAAATGATCACTGACATACCAATCAGCAATGGAAACATGGACAATAGTCAGAATGAGAGTAACCACCCGCTTATGGGCAGGAGAGGTAATAAATTTTGGTGGTAGACACACTCTTTATCCTCAGTGGTGATATATGTCCCATATCTCACTACATGCAGTTAATAGTTCAGCATATGTGGGGGTGAAATTCATCCTTGCACAGAGGGCTAGCACAAGGCCAATACACCACTTAACCTGCATTTGGTTGCAGGTTGGATGCATGCAGAGAAGTCAATGGTTACAGTCCTGAGTGACAGCAGGAGAGGGGGTGTTATTAGAGAAGGGGAAGGTTGGAAGGGCTTTAGAGGGGGCTGCGCTGCTCTGATCGCTTTGAACCACTCTAGTGACCTCAAATTAGCTGAAATTGGCTGGGGATGTCCAGCCAATTCCTATGGATCCCCTGCTCCCCACACCGGAGGAGAAGAGGGGTGGCCAAAGCACACTGTGTTCCTGCAATTACCGGCTCACACATGATTGCATGGGGTTCACTGGCAGCGGACACATATTAGTGCAGCTCCTACAGTGCCCCAACCTGTGCTTGAGTCCAGCATCAGGCAGAGAATCAGGGAGCTGTGACAGCTCCTTGACAGTCTTCTGCTGCTGCACCCAAAGGAAGCAGGATAAAGCAGAGACTATGATGCAAGCAGTTCAGTTGGGGCCATGTTAAAGTTGATGACCAGACATATAAGAGAAGATGGCAGCAAGAAAGGCTGAAATGTACGACTGGATGGAGGGAAAGCAAGGAAAGAGAGGATTCAATCCATGTGATCAGATGAGACCACCTAGGGAAGGGGCTAAGTACCGAGCCCAGGGGGACCACTGTTGAGAGTGAGAGAGAGTAGGAAGAAGGCTCACTGAAGGAGAGGCCAGTGAGGTTAGAGGAGGACCAGAGAGGATATGATCACCAAATCCAAGGGAGGACAGGATATCATAAAAGAGGTTATGATTGATGGTATCAAAAAAAGCAGAAAAGTCAAGGAGGAAAGAATGGAGCTTTGTCTCCAATCCTAACCCTTCTGACTGGCAAACTGCAAAGAAAGCACATAACTCAGGCTGCCCGGTTTTCTTCATGACCATTTTGTGCTTCACTCTGAAACCATTTGAATATTTTAGTTCCATGCCTTTGCTATGCCAGCTAATCAAATTCTATTAGCTTCAAAATCTCGATCCTGCCAAATTAATACCTTCTCACTTGTCAATTATAGTTCAATCCTCCAGCTTGACAAGAGCAATGGCATGTAAATTTATGTGATTTACAACCCTTATCACTCTCTGCCATTAATTTCTTCTTCTCCAATTTCAGATGCTGGCTCGTGCCCAATTTCTTCTAACTAAATTGTGATGAGATGAATATCTTATTTCTAGGTTCTCATTATTTCTTAAAGCTGTTTCCTACCTTTCAACCTTTACATGATGGATACAGCTGTCAAAAACCTGGGCATGATCCCAGATCTGGAGATTTCTTATATGAATTACATATAAGAATTACATATCTAGTTGGGACCTCTTTGCAGTCACTGTAGTGAAGGTCACTTTATGCTCTTTCAAGTACATCACCAATTTTACAGATATTATAATAAAGTACAACTGGGGTAATGTGCTATTTGCCACCCGTTTGGCCTTACGTTAACCTATATCTGATTCCACATGCCAATTAAATTTCCCTTAATATGAAGGAGCTCAAATTTCCACCTTATAGAGTCATGCATGCAGTCAAGGCCAATGGTTAATTACCCTCACTGTTAAAAATGTACACCTTATTTCAAATCTGAATTTATCTAGCTTCATCTTCCAGACACTGGATCTTGTTATATCTTTCTCTGCTAAATTGAAGAGCTTGTTATCAAATTTTTGTTTCCCACGTAGAGACTGTGATCAAGTCTCCTCTTAACATTTACCAAAACCCAGGGAAAGTCAAGTTCTATGAACCAAGGGTCTTATAATTGTAACCCTTCTGCCCCTCTGAATTGGCAGCAACAGGGCCGGGTTCAGTATCCAGGGGTTCTGTTTCAATAACACCATGCATAACCGGCTTGAGCCCCCACCCAGTGACCTGGGACACTTACATACCACACACCCCGGGCGCCTTTAGGAGGCAATACTTCCCCTCTCACAAGCGCGGAGTCTGAGCGTAGCAAAATCTTTTTAATAAAGGAAGGAAACAATGCGGCATCCCACTGGAGAAACAACACAAACAGGATTATAACACAAACCATAAACAAAAAAACCCACCTCCAGGTACGTTTGGCAATATCCTTTTCCCCCTAGGATCTTAAGTCCAACAATCCAAAAGTCTCTGGTCAGTGCCACCCCAGAATTCAAGAGTTTATCTGCAGAGTTTTGCCCCCCCAGCCTGGGTGGAAAGGGGGCGGGGGGAAGTCCACACAGGGTGTTAAGGGGCACCTTATGTGGGCCAGGGCCAACTGCTCTGCCTCTCCGTGGAGTTCTGCTGCAGCCTTCACCTCAACCAGCTCCACCACACCAGCTGTGCCGCTCCTCCAGCAGTCCCTGCAAACCATTTCACTCCGCTTACTGTTCCATGGGCTGTTCCAACATGTTACAAACTGCTCTGCTCTGCCAGCTGCTTAATGATAGGTCTTCAGGCTCTCCCACTAGTTAACACAGCACTTTGTGATCTCAATTCAGCTCTTTCAGCTCTTAGTAGGGGAGCCCTGGTGCTGGTTCACCATTAGCCCAACATGAATTCAGCTCAGCAGTCTTTAGATGGACTCCTAATAGAATCAAAATTTAGCTCTACTCTTTAACAGTGGAGAGAGGAGGATGTGCAATTGGTGTTCCAGGCCCTCAAAAGGGGCCCATACCATTAGGTACGTGTATGTGTACATGTACGTGTGTGTGTGTGTGTGTGTGTACGTGTACGTACGTACGTACGTACATGCGCACACACACACACACACGCACGCACACACACACAATTCATGGGCTTTTGGAACCCATGTCCCATGTTTAGCAAGTACCACCCAACTGAAGTTGAGTCATTTCTGTCACAAAGCAGTCCCACAGCTCCCCATTCACACTATCAGGGTGACAAACTTTTTTTCCTCCTGCCCCAATAACAAAGAAATTGGGGATCCCAGAGCTGTTAAAATCACCATCCCAAGCTGCTGTGGGGTTATGCTAAGTGGGGGGGGGATGCCAATGCAAATTCTTGAAATTCTTTCCACACTCTCTACAATTCACCACCAGATGTCAGGGTAGCGCTCATCCTGACTCTGCTTACATCCTTCCTCCAGCCGAAAATTTGTCATCCCAACAAATCACATTCCCTACTATACCAACTTATTGGTCCCCTTCACCAGATGTCAGGGTAGCGCTCATCCTGACTCTGCTTACATAATCTAAATCAGAAAAAGATGCACCATTCAGTGAAGCTCACCACAGGGCATCATGAAACCAGTTGGTTCTTAAGGGAGAAAGTAGAAAGCTGTTCCAGTGATATATGACAAGGTTCCAAAGTTTAGAGAAGGGGAAAAACAACAGTTAGGAGGCAAGATAAAGAGTGAGAGGGAATATGTGATGAAATCATGCAGAAATGTAGAGAGGAGCAAAATAATGCTAGCATAAAACTTTACAATGGATAAATAGAGCAGGGGACAATAAGGAGCTTAAAGTGTGGCTTTTACTCTGAAGATTGACTAGTAAACCTAGTGCCTTCTTCCACAACAGATTTATGCTTATGCTTCTACTCATCCTAATATTTCAGAACCAACACAGATAAGAGGATATGAATTGGGTGTTATTTCTTCTTGTGCATTATCAAGAGAATTATTAATTAAATCCCAGTTAGTAGCACTTGGAGCTGGTTGAAAAACAATGAGTAAAAACACTATTTTGCACCCAAATTTTGATCAGTTCCAGTGACCCCTTTTGCAAATTCACTGAAATCCATGAGACTGCACCGGTGACCCTGAGGGAATATTTGAACATAACAGAGTTGTACAAGGGTGATTGAAGACCTAATTTAATTGGCAGAAACTTTGTAACTGGTGATGCATAAGACGATAAGAAGAACTCAGCTTGACTCTCAGATCCCAGAAGTTTCAAATAAAAATATTGGGGGAAGGGAGGATGGTGAAATTGCCCATCGCAAAGGGAATGGAGGAGAGGAGCAAGCTTCTCTACAGTAATGAGCCCAGTTTTAGAGATGCTGAGTGACGAAACATTTGAGAAGAAACTACAAAGAGACAGAGAAGCAAAACCGGACTGAAGGTGAAAGGTCCAAAGTGAAGAGGGAGATCTGGACATCATGGGTGTATCAGTGGAAGCTGAACCCCTGGAACTCAATAATTTAAAGGAAGAAGAGGGAGATCTAAGGAGAGGGTCCAGAGGGGACTCCACCAGATGGGGAGAATGGCAGAGGAGGAGTGCCCTCTACCTGACCTTACTGTCCCTTTATTATAAACCAGGGGTTGGCAACCTCTGGCACGTGGCTCATCAGGGTAAACACCCTGTAGGGCCGGGCCAGTTTGTTTACCTGCCACTTCGGCAAGTTCGGCCAACCGCAGCTTCCACTGGCCAATGGAGGTGGTGGGAAGTGGCAAGGGTGAGGGATGCGCTAGCCGCAGCTTCTCGCCACCCCCATTGGCCTGGGACGGTGAACCATGGCCAGTGGGAGCCGTGATTGGCCAATGTGGCAGGTAAACAAACTGGCCCACCTCATCAGGGTGCTTACCCTGGCGAGCCACGAGCCAGAGGTTGCCAACCCCTGTTATAAACATTTCCAAAGTTAATTGTCAAATTTCATTCTTAGGAAAATTCCTTGTATAGTTAAGTATCAGAGGGGTAGCCGTGTTAGTCTGGATCTGTAAAAGCAGCAGAGAATCCTGTGGCACCTTATAGACTAACAGACGTTTTGGAGCGTGAGCTTTCGTGGGTGAATACCCCCTTCGTAGACGCAGGTAGTGGAAATTCCAGGGGCAAGGTTATATATGCTAGCAGCAAGCTAGAGATAGCGAGGTTAGTCAATCAGGGAGGGTGAGGCCTGTTCTAGCAGTAGAGGTGTGAAAACCAAGGAGGAGAGAACTGGTTCTGGTATTGGCAAGCCATTCACAGTCTTTGTGTTTAGTCAGAGCTGATGGTGTCAACTATTTGCAGATGAACTGTAATGTTACAGCAGGTTCTCTCTTGCAAGTATCTGCTCCTGAAGTGTCTTTTGGCAGTGACTCGGCCACTCTTAAGTCTGCTATAGTGTGGCAGAGAGTTGAAGTGTTCTCCTAGCAGGTTTTTGTATATTCTCATTCGATAGTCTGATTTGATCCCATCATATATGCGCATTTACTTCTAGATGACCCTGTCCTAAGTTTGGCCGGATGTAGACATTACGCACAGACGGGGCTACTTTGCGTGACATCATGTAATAGGTAATGATTACTTGAGTGGATGTGCAGTTCGGAGATGAGCACCAGGGAGGGTATGAGCTAATCTGAGTTAGGGTTACCTTGTGATGGGTCCATGTGATGCCTATGGCGATAACAGGACCCTAACCAATCAGCCATACCAATCCCTGGTATTCACCTGCACGTCCACCAATGTAATATACGCCATATATGCAGCAATGCCCCTCTGCTATGTACATCGGCCAAACTGGACAGTCACTACGGAAAGGATAATGGACACAAATCAGATATCAGGAATGGCAATTACAAAACTGTAGGAGAACTTTCAACCTCCCTCTGGCACACTATAGCAGACCTTAAGGTGGCCATCTGCCAACAAAAAACTTCAGGACAGACTTCAAGAGAAACTGCTGAGCTCAGTTCATCTGCAAATTTGACACCATCAGCTCTGGACTCAACAAGACTGTGAATGGCTTGCCAATTACAAACCATTTCTCTCCTCCTGGTTTTTCACACCTCTACTGCTAGAACAGGGCCTCACCCTACCCTGATGAACTAACCTCGTTATCTCTAGCTTGCTTGCTAGCATATATATACCTGCCCCTGGAAATTTCCACTACCTGCGTCTGACGAAGTGGGTATTCACCCACGAAAGGGTATTCACGCTCCAAAACGTCTGTTAGTCTATAAGGTGCCACAGGATTCTCTGCTGCTTTTGTATAGTTAACAATATTTATACATCCTCCTCTTTGCAACACCTCTAGCTAGCTTGAATGCCCTTTATGTGAGGTAAATTATTGCAATGACTGGGGCATGGGCAGTGTGGACTAGCAGTCAGAGGCAAAGGTCAGCACTAAAGACAGTGTCAATCAGGTTCCAAGCCAGGGGTCAGAGCCGGAGACAGCATCAGGTGCCACATCAGGGGTCAGAGCTGCAGACAGTGTCAGTGGTAAGGCGTAGGAGCAGGAATGTGGAGTAAGGAAGGAACTGGGAATAGACCGGAGTCTGGGATAAGGAGGGCAGGAACCAAAAGCAGGAAGGAATACAGGTTTTGGGAGTCAGGTATACATGAAAAGGCCATAGTAACGGCCAGCCAGAGATTCCTCTAATTGATCGGACAACTTGTGATTCTTCCTGGTTTATACAGAGCCCCTCAGCCAATCACAGTTGCTGGATGTTTCTTCCAATCAAGAGAGTTGGGGGAGGGGCCCTCTATGAGCTATTATTTGGCTAGTTCCCTTCTGTGACTGATCAACTGAGCTAATAGATGGTGGTCATGGCCTGAGCACTGCCTGGGGGCCTGGGTTTGAGGCCTGTGATTTCCTCACAGCTATATGGGGGTGGGGGGATTTTAGAAACAAGTTTTCCACCCAGGAATAGGCCCATGGATCTGGAGGAAACCACCACTACAACGGGAGATATCCTGTATGTTCTCAATTCAAAGTGGGCATTAAGTAGCATAGTAGGACTTGATCCAAAACCCATTGAAGTCAATGGCACTCTTTCCTTAGGATCATTAAGGCCTTGTCTAGATTCAAAATATTGCAGCAGGGTAAGTAAATTGATTTAAGGTTGACCTAGTTACAGCCATGTATCAGAGGGGCAGCCGTGTTAGTCTGGATCTGTGAAAGCAGCAGAGAATCCTGTGGTACCTTATAGACTAACAGACGTTTTGGAGTGTGAGGCCTGCGTCTGACGAAGTGGGTATTCACCCATGAAAGCTCACGCTCCAAAACGTCTGTTAGTCTATAAGGTGCCACAGGATTCTCTGCTGCTAGTTACAGCCATGCAAACTTCGAATGTAGATGCATTTAAATCTCAGTAACATCCATTTAGCTCAAGTTGGTAATTTATCCATTTAAGGTAATCAATATAAGCTTGGTTTAAACTGGTTTAAGCATTTCTACATGAAGAGTTTGCATTGCATAACTCAATTGCTTTAGTTACATGAGTATAATTTGTCTATAACATAGAAATGAATCATGTTGGATGCATATTTATCCTGGGAAAGAACTGTATGTGAAATGATCCAGTTCCCAGGGGAAATGGTACAATATTTCAGTGATGGGTGACTGATCTGAATTTTTGTCAATGTTTAAGAGAAAGTCTGAAAAACAGATTGAATTCCTGTGGATCAGGGAATGATGTGAGATTGATTTAATCAGTGTGGGCCAGAAGCTTTCAGAAACATATTTGCACTCAAAGGAAACGTCATGTTTGCACACTTTAAAGTTGGCAGTTGCCTTTCAGGAGCTGCTCTCTCATCCTCCATCAGACCTTACAAAGCCCACTGGAGTGCTGCAACAGCTCCAGCTGGACTTTCCTAGGTCTGCAAGGCCCGAGGCAGAGTTTTCTCTGTCTTTTGGAATCTTAAATAGAAATAAGTGCCAGACTTGTTTTCTGGAAGCAGTGTATGTCATTACATTAAATTGAATGTTGCCCCACTCACTGTTCATACACGTATACATTTGTAACTGCTTTAAATTTCACCGCTAAGAGGCAGGTGTATTAACCACTGAAACTGATAAAGAGTTAGTGTAATGCTGACAAACAGGATTGAACAAGGAACCTTTGGACCTTAGTGCATGAGCCTCTACCACATGAGCTAAAAGCCAACTGGCTGTTAGCTAAGGCTGTAGAGCAGACTCATTAATTGCGCTCTCTCTCTCACTCACTCGTTACTACTAGATGGGACAGAACACCACACCCAGGAGGTGTGCGGGTTACATTAGCACATAATTAGTCACACCTAGCCTGATTCTCCACTCACATCAGGGTAAGTCAGTGATGTTACATTGCTTTTACACCTTTGTAAGTAAGAAAAGAATCAGGCCCATCAACTATGCACTTTAATGAGCTCTCCCTTGCTTGCTTATGTGGAGAACAATATGACCCCGGGCAGTAAGTGCAATACGTGCACAGATGGACAAGTGTAGCACATGGCTCCCTCTTCACAGAAAGCATTGTGCTGCCCAGGCACACAAACCTGATGCCCATGGAACCACAGCAACAATGACAGAGTCTGCACCTCTACTACAAGGTGTAGCCATGCTAGCATGCATTCTGGGAACCACAATTTAAGGAAAGCGGTGTACAAATTGTAAAGAGTTCAGAGGAGAGCAACAAAAATGATAACTTGTTTAGAAAACCTGACCTATGGGGTAGGGTTAAAAAAAATGGGCTTGTTGAGAAAAGAAGTCTGAGGGGGGAACCTGATAACAGTCTTCAACATGTGAAGGGATGATATAAAGATGACTGTAATCAATTTTTCTCCATGACCACTGAAGGTAAGACAAGAAATAATGGTCTCAATCTGCAGCACGAGAGATTTAGGTTAGATATTAGGAAAAACTTTCTATTAGGGTAGATAAGATCTGGAATAGGTTTCCAAGGGAGGTTGTAAAATCCCCATCATTGGAGGTTTTTTTAAAAAAAAGTTGCACAAATACCTGTCAGGGAAGGTCTGCTTGGGCCAGGTCTATGCTAAAATGTTAGATCAACCCAGCTATGTCACCCAAGGTGTGAAAAATCCACACCCATGAGTGTCGTAGTTAAGAAAATCTGACCCCCAGTGTAGGCAATACTAGGTCAATGGACGAATTCTTTTATCAGCCTAGCTATTGCCTCTCATAGAGGTGGATAAACGACAGTGATGGCAGAACTGGTCCTATTGCAGTAGTGAGTGTCTGCACTGACGCGTTACAGTGGCACTGCTGGAGCATTTCTAGTGAAGACATAGTCTTGGTCCTGCCACAGCACAGGGGGCTGGATTTGATGGCTTCTCAGTATCCCTCCTCATTCTCCATTTTTATGATTCTTTGTGTTAAATTTAAGGATACAACATTTATAACTCACCAGCAACCTTATAACCGTTAATCTAATGTCTTCTATTTCCATTCATAGAGTGCCAGTTTGACTGCTCACCAGCATGATATTAGAATACCTAGCATTAGTCTGACAATAAAAAGGCAAATAAGCAAGCAATGCACCTGCATCTACTTATATACAAGGACTACAGTTCTCACTTTAAAAGTCTCAATGGAACCAATATGTTGGTAGGGGTTTAAACAGAAAGCATTTATCTTCTGCTTGTGAAAAGGAGTAACGTCAATATATCGTTGGCTACTAGGTAGCTGCAATACAATCATGACATAGCAAATGCAGCCACTAGAACAGGGGTTCTCAAACTGGGGGTCAGGACCCCTCATGGGGTTGTGAGGTTATTAGGGGGGGGTCGTGAGCTGTCAGCCTCCACCCCAAACCCTGCTTTGTCTCCAGCATTTATAATGGTGTTAAATGTATAAAAAGTGTTTTTAATTTATAAGGGGGGGTCGCACTCAGAGGCTTGCTGTGTGAAAGGGGTCACCAGTACAAAAGTTTGAGAACACTGCACTGGGACAATTATAGCTTGGTAATTATGGCATCCTGTCTTGATGAGTTGTTGATAAAATGGTCCAACACATGAGCAGAGAGATGGCTGGTTTGACTTCTCTAAAGCAGTGAACTAATAGCATTGGTTTAAGGGTGGGGGGAGTCTCAGGGTTTCTTAAACTTTACTAAAGCATAATGTTAGGTGCATTCCTGGCCAAGGCAATGTCTCAGGAAGGAGCCCTTGTTCTGAAAGGAACAATCAAAATTTAAACTGCATTTAGCAACAAACAATCAGGACTCCATAGGAGGGATACCCCACTATGGAAGTGTATAATCTGTGATAGTAGGAGCTGTGTCTTTAAGAGCTAAATTCCCAGAAATAGTCTGGGCAGGGCAGGTTGTTATGCACAGCCAGTCAGAACTCAGACACTGAATGAAGCAGATCTCTGTCAGATTCCTTGATTTGGAATGATTAATAAACACTGTGAGGGTGAGTTAAGTTCCCTTCTGTGCCAGTCCATGGAGAATATAAGTTTTTACAGCCACCGATTACAGAGAGCTGATTGCTTAGCTCAGGCTACAGCAATTCGTACTTTTACGTTCCGGAGTCCTGAGTGCAATCATGATGTCTCAGCTAAGGAGGAGGGTGGCTGTCATGAGTGCACTAAATGACATGAACTGAGTAAAACAGAATCTGAGCTGTAGCTAACTGGATGAACAAAATACTGTTCAGATGCTTTATGTTTGTTTGTGTGTCCTGCAGACTGCCCTGGCAATGGATGGGTAAATGAATAGTAACTAAACACAACCGTGGGGCCTGAGGCCAGCGCTGCAGCTCTACTTCTAAACACTCCTCTTCAGTAGAGTCCCGAGTGGGAGTGGATTTGTGCAGGGTTTAGGGAAGGATTAATGTCCCATGGGCTGAGTATGTGGTGGCAGCAGGGAGAAAAGTGATCAGTGCTTGGAATGGCGAAACAGCTTCTGCATGGCGATATTTGGAGCAGGAGAGTTGTGAGGGAGAGTGCAGGAGAATTGGTCTGGGAGCAGCACATCCTTGTGAACAGATGCCCACTTATTAAGAACAGTGACCCTCCTCAGGCAGCCATTCTCCGGGCATTCAGCACTTTACAGAACTGGGGCGTTGGTGTCAGCACTTATGGGTGCAATCTTAGGTCAGATATTTTGGCCTTAAATGCCAGTGGCCAAGTGTTCTCCATTTAAAATCTCCTGTGTGGGATGCCCAAGCTACATCCCTCCTGCCAGGGGCAACTTTTTCAGCCACATCTCACGAGTATCCCATTGTTCCTCCCTTTGAACATGATTCTCAAGTGCAGACATGAATTGCTCCTCTGTACTGAGGAAACAAAGGCCTGATTTAGTGGCGACACACCCTTTGGAAATTAAGGGCCAGATTCTCTCTCCTTCTTCTGACCCCTTGGTACCACAGGGACTAGACCTGGCTGCAGCTGCCCAGCTCAGTCATCTTGCAGGGTGGGAAAGATCTTACCTAGCATAAAATTGGTGGATCTAATGGAGCAGGGGTTTCTCTGCCAAGTGCCCCTTCCCTCCTGCCTCCCCGACTCAGGGGGTATGTTGGAGCATTAAGGGATGTATCATCTTCATGTTGGTAGACAAGGCAGGGGGCAGCTGTGATTCACAAAATCTCAGATGGCATAGGGCCCTTAAGGATAATTGGTATCCCCTAGCCTAGGCCATTATAACTTATGACAAAGTCAGAGAATTGGGGGATGGTTCACTGATGGCCCCTTCACTGGGCATGACATCTCATGTTCAGTAGATCCTGATGCAGAAGAGAATCTGGGGTTTAACTATCAATGTCCAGTTACGGACAAGGAAGGCACCTTGTTGCTTCACCAATGTGCTCTGAGACTGTCTTCTGAGTCCCATCTGGTGACTTTAGTGATTACAGAAATGTTTAACTTTTTCTTCCGAGCCCTGCAGAGCTAGCACAGCTATGGAAGAGGGACTTGGAGGTTATCCTGACTTTAGCATCAACATCAGAATGTGGGAACACAGGAATTACATATCACATCAGACAAGTAGTCTAGGTAAGTGCCCTGTTCAGAGTGGCCACTATAAGCTTCTTCAGAGGAAGGGTACTAGTTTCATTAGGAGATGCTTCTTCCTAAACCCCATATGCCATGAACATAATGTAAGCTCTTGTGTGTGTGAAGTCTGATGATCTTATCTAAAGTAACCAACAGAACTGTTAGCTAAGGGCTTATCTACACTGACAGGAAAGCTTCTCCTGTTAGGATGGTTACTCTATCTCCCCGAGAGGCAGTAGCTATGTCAACGGGAGAAGCTCTCCCATTGACACAGTGCTGTCTATACTAAGGGTTAGGTCTATATAACTTCATTGCTCGGGGGTGTGGAAAATCCTTAGTTATGACTTAGTTATACTGACATACATTTGTAGTGTACAACAGGGCTAAACTAAAATTGTATACCATCAAGTTACACATATAAATTGATCTGTAGAGTCTTTGTTACGGATGATGGTATACAAAAGTGTATAACAAACTCCAGTCACTGGAAATTGAAGCTAACCCCCCGCCCCAAAATTGAAATAAAGCAAAAAAAAAATGAGTGGAAATAACCCTTGTTATTGGTTATTGCGGGATTTTCTATCATTGGAAATATTTAAAATCAAGGTTGGATATTTTTCTTACAGATGGTGTAGTTCAGCCACAGCTATTGGACATGAAGCAACAATTAGTTCAGAAAAGTTCTATGGCTCGTGTTATGCAGGAGGTCAAACTAGATGATCACAGTGGTCACTTCTGGCCTTAAAATTCAATGAAACCGAAAAGAAATCTAAATTTCCTACCATGGGGTGAATTAGGGATGTCACCAGCTTTAAAACCTTGTATTATAAACTGAACAAATTTTACCTGAAAATAACTAAATGTCTGACATGGAAGCATGATGCCATTTTTCACAGTATTTTCAGTTTCAAAACCGGACATACCGCTTTTAAAAATGCTTCCCTACTAGAGACCTTATGCAAAAGTTGACACTATGCACTTGTCAGCTTATTCACCTACTGTCAGCTTCTCAGCACAGAGTCCACCAGAAAACATCCTGCCAGTCTTGGGGTCATTCATTTCTCATTCCTGGCTTAATAAATGACAGTTATTGGATTCTACTTGCTGGAGGGAGTGCAGAGTGTGCATAGATGAACTTTCTGAGAAAGAATCTCATCCCTGTTCTAGGTTCTCACAAACTATTAACTTTTTACTCAACTTTCATATAAGAATACAAGAAAATCCAATGGCAAGAAGAGAACAAAACTGGGAGGGGAGCTCTCGTGAACCACTCACCACCAGTGACAGCTCAATAATACTTGATTCATCCCCTAAACCAGGTGTGTCAAGAAGAGGCCTCTCTGATGATAGATAGGATAGACAAGATATTCAAGAGAGCTAGAGATGAGGAATGATCTCCACAAATAAAAGCAGTGAGACCTGGAGAAGGTGCCTTGTATACATCTGTCATGCCTCTGGCTTGTTCTTGATTGCAAAACTGTTCCTTCTAAGTTCAGCTTGATGCTGGTTTTAAAGCTGTAATCTGTTTCCAATTCTAATTCAAATATTTTGAACCAGAAGAATTAAAGATTCACCCAGTGTTATGTTAAACTATTTGTCTGTCCCCTCCCCCTTCACTATTCAGGTTATGAGATGCAGTAACTGGGAAAGATCACGCAAAAGTCAGGTTACCACAGATAAATCACTGGGCTGGATTCTCCTGTCACTTACACTCATGTAAAATAGGAGCAACCCCACAGAAGCGAATGGTGTTATGTAGTTGTAAGTGACACAAAAAACTGGTCCACAGACGTAAAAAGAACTGCATTTGATACCACTCTTATAGCCCCTGATTCACATGGTTACTGTAGCCAGTCTGGCTCTCACACAAGTTAGAGCAGCCTCAGAACTACTCTATCCTGTGATAGCTAGTAAGGACCTAAAAAGGCCAGGCTGGGGATTGCTGGAATGCGGCAGTGCTCCTCTCCCTAGCATGCTCCCGCACACATCCTCTCCTTAGCATGTCCCCAACACACCTTCTCTACTGTGGAGTCCAGGAGGGGTGCCATACAGTCATTTACATTGATTCCTCATCAATCAGGGATGTCACTATGCCAAGGAAATCCTCAGCTCCCCAATTAGGGTTGATGCATGTGGAGCAGTGTAAATGGGCTAAAGAGAGTCTAGCCTAATCCACGTCTACCCATTTCAGAGTTAGCCAGATTCATAAAAATACAACTATATTTCGCCAGTACCTTTCCCTGCCCTTACACCTGTCTGGCCGAAGGCTTGTTCTGCAGACATTAAATCAGCTTGGCAGATAGCAGCATTTGAGAATTTTTCCTCCACAGTTCATTTCCTGTACAACTGTTTTTCATGAGACAAACTTAGCATGTAAATGGGGATTTATCAACAATAACTGCATAGTTCAGAGATTTTTCCACTTCACCTGGCTAGACAGGTGTAGTCAGTCATAGCACTGTTCATTAAATAAAGCTACAAGTTACCCATGTGTCACATAGACTGATGGGTGATCCTACTCATGCAAATGTAGCATATCTTACTTGTTATCAGATCATCTGTTTCTTACTTCATCTCACTATTCTCCTTCAAATTTCTAGATTGCTTGTACTGACTAATTTTTGTTTCCTTGCTTATATTTGAAAATTCAAGTTGGTTTGATTTTTATGTTTTGCTTTCAAATTCAGTATTACCTTGTTCTACTCTCATCTGCCAGACTTTGGATCCTTCTACTTCCCACATTCTGTTATTTTCATGATTCATTGTGTCCTTTTCTTCTGTCTTTGTTGGTCAAAAAAATCATTATTGTATAATGAGTCCTGAATGGTGATACTCCCATTCAGCAATGATGCACATTTTTAGTGCTTTTAAAAGAAGATACTGAGCTGATCGTCCTTGTCTCACTTTACCTTTTCTCTCTTTTGTAGGTTGCTAATCAGTGGATATATTACCTGGGGGCTCAGGAGTGTCATGTGGGCTGCTGGACAGTGCAGAGCCTCTGTGAAGCACAATAAGTCTCTGAGCAATCAACCATGCCAAAGCAGTGTGAGTACCTTAGGATGATGCAGCTTGCTCCCCTGTTTCACCTGTCCAGCTCTACATGCTGGTGCTGGGATATGGAGAGCCCACCCCACCCCAGCCCACTTGGGAGTAATTTGTGCCCCTGCACAAAGGAAGCCGAACTATCATTCTAGAAGTGCAAGGACTGCAATTGTCCCCAGATGTCTTGCTCCCTCTCTAATGAACTCACATAAAGACCAGGGACAATCAATTCCTGGTGGTTAGACAATCCCCAGCTAGTTTCTTTTTCCCCATCATATTTAGCCTAAAATCTGGCCAGGTTATTTCCCAAATTAGCAGTTCATTTCCTGTCATATAGACATGATACAACACCAGAATAGATAATTATAATTGGAAAAACAGGACATACCCATTTTTAATGCACAAAGACTTGCTTGGCACAAATGAGTCATGCTCTTCAAAACTTGGAAAATCTTTTGGAGAGGGTAACCTCGTCATCATAAATGGACCTTACATGTTTTGGAAGTTCAGTTGGGTTTGAATAAGCACCCAGAGCACAAATGCTTAATCGAAACCATTAGAACTTCCTGAGCTTGCAACACTGGCGCCAGAACTCTCACAAGAACAGGGTGTTTCACACAAGAATTTCAGTGCTTCCAAGTAGGATGGAGGATGTTACAACAAACTTTTTCTTCAGCTGCTTCTGCACTTCTGCTTCTACTGATCCCACCTGAAAACAGGGTGTTCAAAGGGAATGCGAAAAACAAAACAAAGTTAACAAAAAAATTCAAACCGCAGAAGGATTTGATTTGGGGCAGAAGACTCGAGCAATTTCTTCTTTGATCCAAACAAGACCTGTCCATAACAGCAGATGATTAAACTAATAAAGAATCCAAGATCTTCACAATTCTAGGTGCTTCAATTTCTGGGTGCCCAACTAAAAATTTGCTCCCTTTAATTTTTTCAAGAGTAAGAAGAGATTTGGGTCAGTTAACTGAGGCACCCAAATTAACTAGTCTCTTCGAAATCCTAGCTATGTCACCTGGTTTTTAACACAATCTGATGATGTTGGGTTTGCATTCTGCTTTGGAAAGCCTGTGAAACAAGGGAACAACTAGTTTCTCTTTTTCCCTTCATCGCATTAATATATACTTTGACCACTTGATTATTTCCTAAACTAGCAGTCTACTTCCTCTAATACAGTGGAGATGCAACACAGGGGAAGACAATTATAATGAGTAAAACAGGTCCTACCCATGCTGAAGGCACAAAGACCTAATGGGTACAAATGAACCATGCTCTTCAAAACTTGGAAATCATTAATCTTCTTGAGAGGTTAACTCATTATCACATATGAGCATTGGGTCTTAGATGACATCAGCCTATCGGTAAAGAACAGCTGGCTGAAGATGAATTTGAGCAAGACATAGGTGATGCTGGTGGGCAGAGGAAAGTATTTTGACAATTTTGGTTGTAGCTTCAAATCCACAACTGATCAATTCAGTCCATCGTCTAGAAGTACTCTTGGATTCCTCACTGACACTTAACTCTCACATAGAAGCATCCACAAGTAATGCTTTTTCTGCCATCTTCACTTGGCTACGAGATTCTGTTCCATCCTGGCAGATGAAGACCTGGCCTCAGTTATTTATGCCATCATCACCTCTCAGATAGATTACAGCAACACAATTTACCTGGGCATGATGAAGCCTTCAGTGCTTAGGTAACTTCAGCTACTACAAAACATTGCAGCACATCTCAGCAACTCAGATTATCACGAACACATCAGATTTGTCCTCTGCTCTGTACTCTGGTTTCTCACAGAATATTGAATCAAGTTTAAGGTCTTGGTCCTTATCTTGAAGGTGCTCCATGGCCTGAGTCCAGGATATCTAAAAGATCATCCAGAGCAGAGGCTCTCAGCCTTTTTGGGCTCAGAACCCATTTGTAAATGTTTATGGCCTGTCACAACCCAGTAAATAGTCTGGGGTGGAGACCCTGGAGTGGTTTCGGTCAGATCCTGCCTCCCAGAGGAGTTGGGTCCTGTTGTCCCACAGTGGAAGCTCCAGCAGCTCCTGTGCTGTGGCGCTGGCTGGGCTTTGAGCTCCACTCCGGGCATTGCAACCTCTGGGGTTGCAGTACCACCTAGGTTTGGCCCTGCCCCCATGACTGGACCAAATTTGTGTGAGGAGTTGTGACCTGGCTCATGGTGTTGCAGTGCCATTCATTCAAATTTGGCCTAGCTGGACGCCCATCATCATGATGGCTGGGCCAAACGTGAGTGGTGCTAAGACCCCCAGAGATTGTAGTGCCTGGAATAGGGAGATGAGCCCAGCCAGCCCTGCAGGACAAGAGCTACAGGAGCTGCCATATGACCCTTTGAAATATTCTGGTGACCCAATTTTGGGTCCCAAGCCACAGGTTGAGAAACCCGGTCTACAGCTCCAGGACAAAGCCCATGGTTGACAGCTCCCTCCTCTGACACAAGGGAACTTTTAAACAATAAGAGTAAAGCTTGTCTGTGTGGGAGACTGAACTCTGTCTGGAGGCTGGTTGGAGATGGTGCAATGAACTTCCCCAGAATTTAAGGACCATTCCAAACCTCATCACTTTTCTCTCCAAGTGCAAGCCACATTTCTTTGACCTTGCCTTCTCACATATAAACATATAGCAATAAAACAAGAAAACAGAAAATCCCTCCCAAAACAAGACACTCCATTGCACATGCTTCTCCCTGTGGGGAGAGGATGAAAGAACAAACAGCATCTGACAAATGTTAGTCATGTTGCTTAATGCACTACTGGAAGGTGCTTAGACACTACAGTGATGAGTGTGGTATAAAACCTATATAGAATAGAACAGAGAGAGGAAGAGAGTAAAATGATAATGAAAAAAAATAAACACAGGACACATACAGGGTATATGAGTCCCTCTCGGGCCAGTCTAGCTTTTTGGAGGAGTAAAGAGGGCTTTCTTAAGATTACTGATTTCTCTTAAGACAGAAAATAATTTTTTTACTCTTGAGAGAAACCACAGAAATAAAAGGATTGTGACTCCACTAGTTTTGTGAGACTTGTAAATTCAAGGAGGTAACTCATCAGTTTTGTGAATATTTACCCTCCACAATCCTGACCCATCTGCTCATTCCCATTAAAATCCCTCTTCTCTCCTGTGCGTTTGAAACTGTTAAGCTATTAGCCAGCATACTGTCAAAGGACCTTCATTTGTATCCTTGGTTCTGGCCCTGTGGTGTATGCATCCCATTCCTGTGATGAATACCTACTCTGACATTCCTTCTCAGCAAATAGATTGTGTTGCAAACTATCCCATTATTGATTTTGTTGTAAGCTGAGTAAATCCTAAACCCTGAATAAGGCTTGGTGGTTATGTTTCACTGCTCCCATACCTGATTGGCATTCAAATTGTGCTAACCCCTATAAAAACAGTTTTGTTGCAGTATGAAGCACAAATACATTTTTTAATATTATACTTGTTCCAACACAGCCCATTATTTTAATGTTTCCATACAAGGAATAAAAAAATATTTCAATGTTTGTTTCAGCTGCTGCTTTTTAAACTAAACGACGCTCTATATTCTGTGCAAAATGCACTTCGTTTGTGACAAATTTAGGAAGCCAGCCAATTTAGGGTGAGGGAAGGTGGCTTACAAGTTTACAAGCATGAAGAGCACTTGTGCCCTTTTAATTAGATGTGGCATATTGTTGGGTTCGACACATTTCATTTCATAAAGCAGGCAGTGGCAGATTTTACCAAAATATATTTATATAGTTGAGTAGTTTTTATCCACGTCTTTGACTTAAACTTCTGCTCTTCATGTTAATAGTGAGCGTTTGATCCTGTCTGGGGTTTTGGTTGTTGTTTGGGGCTTTTTTGAGCCCTTATGAATTGCAAAAATATTAAATTGTTCATACTGTTTCCAAAGTGCAGCCACGTTTGAACAACAGGTCTTTGAGCAATCACTTCGCTATAAATCGATTTTCCAGTACTAAACATTACAAGGCACATAGCACATCAACCTTTATTGTCAACGTGTTAGAGACCACAGAGCACAAGTGAAAAAGTTTGGGGATCAGTAAGTATAAAGGTACCTGCCAATTACACTTTCACTAATATTTGAATATCACTTACCATTTTATACCACTTCACAGTGCTGTTCAAATCCCAACTATTTCATCCGCACAGCCCCAGCACAGGGTAAATACCTTTAATCCCATTCTACAAAATGGGTAAACTAAGGCACAAATAGGTAAAGGCACTTGCACTAGTTCACATAGGGAATTGAGAACAGAATAGAGATTACTCTTCAGGTGTTGGAATTCCTAATTTACACACCTGGTCCATATCTGACTCTCACAACTGCTTCTCTTTACATAGAGCTAGATGGGGAGTTGGCCTGTGTAGGGACATGAGTGGGTTCAGGCATGCAGGAGGAAGCAGGCATTGCTTGTTAGCTACTCCCACCCCAGAGTTAGAGGTTGAGGAATAAGCAGGCATGGGTGAGCAGTGGGTGGAATCTTGGCTGCATCTCCCAATATGTCAACAAGCTCAGCTGAGCCAGCATGGGGATGCTGTAATTTGCCACTGCTAGTAGGTGGTCAGCAATTTACTCCTCCTTCACCTCAGAATAAGGGGGAGAAAAGGCAGGAACTGTGCCTCAGAGGGGTATCTCTAAGGCACAGTGCCTCCTTCAGCTACTCATGGGAGGATAGATTGCATTAAAAAATAATTGGAGCCAGCAGTCAATGTGATAAGCCAGCTGATAGGTTTGACTTTCATTTCACTAGGTGGCATGCTACAGATCAGAAAACATTACATCTCTTGCTGCAAAAAGAAAAAAAAAGGTGGAGTGCAGATGATTCAGGTATATTAATAGTGTTAGTACTGGATATTTAGTTTCTTTCTTTCCTGGTCAGGTATATGCTCAGAGGTTGGCTAAACTGCTTGGAGTTTACTATTTCACCAAAACATTGCTTATTCCTTCTATAACACTGATATTTCTCTGTATTATGTCTTTGTCAGGGACGGGTGGGATGCATGTTCTGGACCGAGCAGCCAAAACTATTAGCATGGCAGATTAAAAAACAAAAACAAAACAAATAGCAACACAGATTTCATATGAGGCATGCTTGGGGTGTGGCTAAACAGCATATAATACCGTATTGTCAGAAATACAGAACTGGAAACCTCAGCGCCAGACAGGCCCACATACACAGAGCCCGGGGCGGCTCCAGTCACCAGCACGCCAAGTGCATGCCTGGGGCGGCAAGCCACGGGGGGGCACTTTGCTGGTCGCCGCAAGGGCGGCAGGCAAGTTGCCTTTGGCGGCATGCCTGTGGAGGGTCTGCTGGCCCCGTGGCTTCGGTGGACCTCCCGCAGGCATGCCGCCGAATCCGCGGGACCAGGGACCTCCCGCAAGCAAGCCGCTGAAGGCAGCCTGCCTGCCGTGCTTGGGGTGGCAAAATACCTAGAGCTGCCCCTGACAGAGCCATAGAAATCCAAGGCTGGAATCTGCCACTCATTCCACAGCAGAGAGCCACTAACTTGAGTTAAAGGTGTAACCCTTCAGAAGGTTAGAATGCGGCCCTCAGCACACAGCAGCCCTCATCACGCAAACCATTGATTCAGTGATGGCCATTCCAAATATGGCACCCTGATTTATGCCATAGATGGTCCTTTAAAGGAAGAAAGCATGAAAAGAACTACAGAAGGTTCACCTGTGGTTGTTTTCCCCACATTTCTATTGCTAGAGTGAGACCATGTTGGAGAGAGCTGCTCCTGCTAAGACCCATTGCTTTTGTATTTATTATACATATCCCTTGCCCTATTTAAATGTCTTTATCTCTATTATGGATTTTTATCCAGGGTATAGGTAACTTTTCTTTCCAGACAGCTGGATATGTGGAAAGTGAACTAAAGGTTCTTTATAGCCTTCAGGAGCTGAGAAAGGCTGTGTGAGAAAGTGGAATAGAAAAGCTTTTGGCACAAAATCATCCTAGTGCAGTGTTCTATATATATCTATGTGATCTATGGCCTGACTTTCAACTGGTGTAAATTGACGTAGCTCCATTGACTTCAATGCAGCTACGTCAATTTAGGCCAGCTGAATATCTGGCCCAAAGTCTGTAAAGTAGCTAATAGGCACATGATATATTATTTCTAGCACTTGCTTGTTTCTGTGTGTTATAGATTCTGCTCTCTGACTCATCATTATTACATGACATAGTAGATATTTTGGAAAGGAGTACGCTACTCCAAATACCTTACTGATACTTAAATTATAGAAACATCTGCGGCATGATATTTATAATTCGACTATTGTGGTATGCCTTTGTAATAACGTCTGTCTCAAATCTGGACTTAGAGTTCAACATCTGAGTGTTTACTGTGACTCCCCCCCAAGCTTATACCCAGCTTGGATTTTATCTCGCTGCCACCAACTAGGACTATTTAGGGTTCCTAATTACCCCGAGTCACCCCAACCTTTCCCTGGGGGACCCCCAAGACCCAGAACC
>NC_133769.1:345004763-345037824 GCF_003597395.2 Chelonoidis abingdonii
CCAAATTAAACCAGTCCAGCACATCAACACACATGTAAATACAACACAAAGCATATAACAGCCTATTTGCCTTGTTGCCTTTGTACTTACACTTTGTAGGAGAAATTAGAAAGAAATAGGAGTTAGCAGGAAAGTTGTTTCCTCCATAGCTGGGAGAAACAAAAGACCTAGAGTACACAATTCCCGCCCCTGACTTTTAAAAAGTCCAGTTCTCTGATTGGTCCTCTGGTCAGGTGTTTGGTTCCCTTTGTTCACCCTCTACAGGCAAAGAAAATTAACTTACTGATACTTAAATTATAGAAACATCTGCGGCATGATATTTCTAATTCGACTATTGTGGTATGCCTTGCATTAAAAAAAATTGCATCAACAGAATTAATGAGAATTCAAGAAGAAGTAAACAAAATTATTATCATTGACCATCCCTTCAGAGTGTACACACTGCTATGTAATGCCATTTCCCTCAATCCCAGGAGCTGGTTCTTATGAGGAGTATATTACAGCAGAATGGACACATCTCAAGAACGTAAGTACAGTATAGCGAAATAACAGATAACTTTGCTTATCCAAAAAAAAAAAGTGAGATATTAGTTAAACAGCCAGTTTTGTGCTCATTTTTTTTAAAGTTGAGACGTGATTTCACTTGGAAATTAAAAATTGAAAGACAAATGATCATTTTCAAAGTAGCTTTCCTATAGCTTAATATTTTAAGGGTTCCAGAATGTCTCATTGCGGAGCAGCCGAGAGATGAACTATTTATCAAGGCAGTGAAGTTTGGCTTTATGGTCAGAGTAGGCATCATTCTGCAGTGGATGACAAACATATACATTTCCATCAACATGAGATTTGCTGTTTAAAGATCTGGAGTGGATACTTTTGAGAAGGCAGTTTTAAAAAAAAATAAAACATTGTCAGCAACGTAAAACTCACTTTTTCAAAGGCAAGATAAAAATTGGCTTTGTTGTTTTTATTGGTAAAAGAAAACAAACGATATGCTTTTAAATGTAAGATGTCTCTTTGCTTTAAATAGCTCTAATAAGCTTGAGTGAAGTTAAAGTGGCTGGTTTTGATACTGATTATTACTTTAAAAAAGTAGAAATTTTAAAAAAGTAGAGAGTTCCTACATACTGGAGGACAATTTTATAGGTCACCATTTGGGGGACAATGTTTCATTTTATGAATGACGTGTGGAGTAAACTTGCCCAACATTTGCTCTACTTACACCATACCTACTCTGGAAGCCCTACTCTCTTTTGTTTACACTCCGTATAGTAATTTTTTAACAGCGCAAAGATTTCACAAATGGCACAGGCCCTGTTACTGCAAAGGGATCTGCCTGCATGGACTCTGATATTGGTGCTGAGTTCTATCCTTGGCAGGATCCAGACAATAGTTACCACACTCTAGCATCTGTATACTTCCTGTGAGTAGGGTTGCCAAATTTCTAATAGCACAAAACCGAACACCCTAGCTCTGCCCCTTCCCCATCCCTGCTCACTACATTCCCCGCTCCCTCAGTGGCTTGCTCTCCTCCACCCTCACTCACTTTCACTGGGCTGGGGCAGGGGGTTGGGGTGCAGAAGGGGGATCCTGGCTGTGGGGTGGGACTGAAGGATTTGGAATGTGGGAGGGGGCTGCAAGTTGAGGTAGGGGGCTGGGGTGTGGGATGGGGTACGGGCTTTGGGATGGGCTGGGTATGAGGAGTTTGGGGTGTAGGAGGGGGCTCCAGGATGGGGGGTGGGGCCAAGGGATTTGGAGTGTGGGAGGGGAGTGTGGATTGTGGCAGGGAGTTGGGGTGTGGGAGGAGGTGAGGACTGCAGGCTGGGGGTGCGGGCTCTGGGGTGGGGCCAGGGATGAGGGGCTTGGGGTGCAAGAGCAGGTCTGGGGGAACAGGGGTTGGGGGTTGGTGCGCAGACTTACCTTGCGTGATTCCTGGTCAGCAGCGCAGCGGAGCTAAGGCAAGATCCCCTCCAGTCCTGGCTCCACACTGCCCCCTGGATGCAGTCAACAAGTCTTGCTCCTAAGCCGGGGTGGGGGGCAGGGGGCAGGAGGCTCCGCATGCTGCTCTTGCCCACAGGCATCCCTCCCCCCAATTCCCATTGGCTGTGGTTCCCGGCCAATGGGAGTGCAGAGCCGGTGCTAGGGACCGGGGCAGCATGCTGAGCCCTATGCCTCCCCACCCCCCGCCTAGGAGCCAAACCTGCTGGCTGCTTCCGGGGCACAGTGTGGTGCCAGGACAGGTAGGGACTAGCCTCTCTTATACCTGCAATACCGCCAACCAGAGTTTTAATGGTCCAGTCGGCAGTGCTGACCGGAGCCGTCAGGGTGCCTTTTTGCCCAGGCGTTCTAGTCAAAAACCAGACACCTGGCAACCCTACCTGTGGCAAAGAATGCAGATCTATGCTGTGACATTACCCAGGGTACATTCTGCACTCTTGGATAGCTGTGTCCCCTCAGTTCTCCAACCTGAGGTGCTTTTTACACTGCTTCACTGTGAGAGAAACCACCTTTTCATGACTTGTCTTTGGGAGGCAGGGGTGGAAGTGGCAGAGAAGTTCTGCATGGCTTGAGAGGCTCATGTTGGAAGAAAACCACATCTTTCCTTAGCATAAACCTGACATTTCTCACAGTTTTAGATGCTCAATCCCAAGTTAAAACTTTGCTAATGATAATACCAAGTTCCATCTCAAAGTACATATTTACAGCACACTTATGAATTCCTGGAAATAAAGTATATAAGGGAAATACAGAGGCAGCCTATCCTATACCAGTGGTGCTGCTTTAACGTTGTTTAGAATTTTGGCCGGAGGCATCGAGAACATCAACTTTCTAATGAAAACTCAAAGCGTCTATGGCAGTGTGACAATTCTAACATTATTGTATTCCCATACTGCTTTTTAATAGCTTGAAGGGAGAAAAACTTTCATTTTAAATGATTCTTGGTTAATTTACAGAGAAATCAGTGGGAGGAAAACTTGCAGAAAGTAATAGAGCGGCATTACTTGCCCAAGTCACACAACATCAAGTCTAGAAAAGTCATCTGAAGTATTTCTTATGTAAGAGTTAACCTGTTCCTGTCACTGTTATTTATACCAAAGTAGCCTGTGCTAGGATTTAAGTAGAGGTAAAACATATAGGGTCAGATACTCAGCTGACATAAATTGATTTGATTTCACCAGCTGAGAATCTGGCCTGCAGGTATCATCCTGGAAGAAAATAGCCACAAGAACAAAAGTCAGAGTTGGAATAGATATATATCCCAAAATTGTGCTCCCGCAACACTCTGAGACGCCTCAGCTCCTATCAGGGGCAGCTCTAGGTATGTTGCCCCCCCAAGCACAGCAGGCAGGCTGCCTTCGACGGCTTGCCTGCGGGAGGTCCCCGGTCCCGCAGATTTGGCAGCATGCCTGCAGGAGGTCGGCCAAAGCCGCGGGACTAGCAGACCTTCTGCAGGCATGCCGCCGAAGGCAACCTGCCTGCCACCCTTGCGGCGACTGGCAGAGCACCCCCCGGTGGCTTGCCGCCCCAGGCACGCGCTTGGCATGCTGGTGCCTGGAGCAGCCCCTGGCTCCTAGTAACTCTAAACAAGGGTAAGGCTGTCAGCATTTATCCCATTAAATTTAGTTTAGGGGTGGCGGGGACATTGAAAAGTTTGAACACGAGTTGAAGATGTGCAGCATCTCAATGGAGTGGCTTGGCACCTTGCAGAGCTGGGCCGCCAAACAAGGGTTTGAGATATGTCTGTGATCTCTGTGAAATACTTACTGAGAGTGAGGGAGAGAGAGACAGAGATATGTGTCTGTCTTTCTCCACTCCAATGATTTTTGTTGCTGCTGTTGCTAATCCAAGATCACCTCTTTTCTGATAAAAAACCACAGCAGCTGAAAGGAGGCATTGCCTTAAAAAGATTGAGTGCTTTTCCCATTACCCGCCCTCCAATTCCCCTCAGAGCAGATTAATTGCTTGGACAACACAATTTTATCTACTGTCGTCCATTCATGCTATATCCCAAAATGTTTTACAGGGCAAAACAATGCAGTTAGAAATGGAAAATAAATGAAGGGAGAAAGAAGGTAGTGAGAAGAGTTTCCAGCAATGATTTGAATGCAGATGGAGAGCTGTTGGGACAGAGAGAGGTGGGACTGTTGTTTCAGGTGCCATATGGAAGACATCTCTTGCCATACAGTGTTGAGTTTGTGCACAAGATCAGAGGGGGAGTTGCATTAGACTCATGCAGGGAACAGTGCAAGACAGTTCTGAAAGGCTGGCTGGAACAAGGACATGGAAGGTTTTAAAATCATAGAGGGCAATCCTGACTCCTGAAATGCTTGGGAAGAAATGGGAGTTAATTCAAAGATAGACTGATGCAACTTGGGCTTTTCTGTATAGTTGATTGATAGATTTTTAAGGCCAGGGGGACCATTATGACCACCTAGTCTGACCTTCTGCATAGCACTGGGCAAAGAACTTCACCCAATAATTTCTGCATCAACTTCATAACTCCTGTTTGAGCTATCATCTACCATTTAAAAAGACCCCAGTCTTGGAAAAGTGAACAGCAGCTGTATTCAATAGGTCTGGGTACTGGAGATACGGACATTGGGAAAACCAGAGAAAGGAACTGGAATAGTGTTTGTGTCACTGATCCATTCCTCCCACCCAACACCCTCCATTTGTTGCACCCATTTATTGTGACTTGTCTCAACTGAGACTGTAAACTCTCTGGAGCAGAGACTCTTACTATGTATCTACTGGGCCTGGCACAATGGGACCACAATCAATTTGTGGCCACTGGGCATCACAGTAATTAGGGTGGGCTCCATTGTTAATTCTGTGTTTGGAGGGTGCCTAACAACAAACTGCTTGTGGCCTTTACATTCTCTTGTAATGCCAGTGTTAAATAATTCTAATAAAGAAGGAAGGAGGAGGACATGGGATAGTGCTGGAGGATTCTTCTCTTGCCCAAGTGAAATACTATTGTGTGAGATGTTTAGCAGATGGAAATTGAGAAGAAGCAGTTACCAACTAAAGAGCAGTGAGTTTTAACATTAAACTTTGGTATGACAAAAAATATTGCCAGATTTCAAAAGAAGATGTAGTCACAAAAAAAGATGGGCAAGACTGAAGCAAAAATGTAAGAATTCAAGTAAAAGATATTTGAGGGAAATAACTAGGATAAAGAAAGACAGACACAGTCAGTGAGTATCTTCATTACTTCCCATCATAAGCTCAAGTACCATATGCCTGGGATGGCTTGTTCAGTCTTACCTTTTTGGCCCTGAACCCCTCACCCTACTGTACCTGCTCAATTTGTCATGTGACTCTCACCTGTGTTACTTGAGGTAAGCCAGTATTATCCTCATGTTATAGATAGGGAGAGGGGTGTGTGCTGGCTTGACTTCCCTAGGTCACACAGTGAGTAATAGCTAGGAAAGGAACCCAAGAGTCCTTACTCTTGGCATTGAACATGAGTCACAAGACCATCCTTCTCCCATTTGTCACCCATGTGTTTTCTCTGCCTCTTAGTCACAGACTCTTTCCTCCCTTATTCACCAATGTCTCTCTCTCTCTCTCTCTGTGCTTACTGTTCGGCACTTTCCCCCTACTTTTCCACTGAATCTCCTCCACAGCAATCCAGTTCAGTCTATCTCCCTACTTTTCCAAATTTTTCTTAGTAACCTCCCTGGACCTGTCTCCAGTAACCTCCCTGGACCTGTCACCGTGCCCACCTCCTGGGGATGCAATGTGCTTCTCCTCACAGCCAAGGGCAGAACTGAGAAGGAGAAGAGGAGAAGCCCTGGCTGCCTGTTCAGAAGCCCCACGAGCTGCTCCTAGTAGCTGAGGAGGAACTCTAGTGGAAAATTCATTCATTGCTATAACCTGGCTTATGAGCAACACCTTAGTTGGCATGTGACAGGGAGCAACAGCTGGGGTTCATTTGTGTGACTGTCGCTCCACAGGAGTGACACTGATAAGGTATGATAGTATTTCTGTGCCCATCTCACTGTGTCAGTGAGACAGGTACCACATTGGCCACAATAAACCAGAGACCTCCACAGAAGAAAGCCTGACTTCCTACAACTTGAGCTAAAGAACTATACCCTCAACCAGAGCTGTGAGAGATTTGCATCATCTATGGCTCAGCACAGAGGGGGACATGTAACATACTCTGCCCAGTGACATTTTAATCAAACAAAGACACTTTCAACCACCATGTCAGCTCTTATGTAGCATAGTCCAATATGGTGATTTATTTGCTTATTCCCAAATGTTGCCTTCAGTAATTCACACCCAAGTTTCATTTGGCCTTTAGAGATTTTTTTTTTAATTTGGTCCAGAGTCTAGCACAACAGAAATCTCAGCATTCAACTCCTTTTCTAATGGCTGAATGTGTTGTCTTCAGAACAATACTACTCTGTGTGGGGCCATGCTGTCCCATTAAAAATAACCCAGTTGCTCTGCTCCTCTGAAGTCTGAGCAGAATACCACTCTTATCACATCTCATACTTTAATAAAAAGAATAAAGAGTACAACAGCTCCTTTTCCCTTTTCTTTTCTTTTCTCATTGTACAGGTTTTGTTATTTAATCATCTTCATGAAACTGCCAAACATTTCACCACTCCATCCTTTCTTAAGTGTACTGCAGAAGCTTGGAATGAACCTCATGAGGAAGCTTTGAAGCAGGCTAGAATGCCACATTCTGGCAGTCTCATAAAGGAGAGGAGAAAATATGGACATACTTAGGCATAACTTGGAGTTCGGAATAACATTTAGTCTTTGCAAATAATGGCATTCCAAAACTGGTTTCAGTACCCCATTGCATTTTTCACTAAAAGTTTTTCAGTATTCAAGTGCTTAGTGAACTACATCTTTATTCCCACCCCCTCTCCTCTGAAAAAAGTAACTGCCCAGTTCATTGAAAAGTTATTTCACACTTTAGTCCGTATTTAAATAGTAGTCCTCTGTAGTCTCTGATTTGCAGTACCTGGTCTAGACAGGGGCAAGGAATATTCTACTTCCAAGCAGATAAATTTAGGCAGAGTTATATATCTCATCTCACTGTAATGCCTATGAAAAACAAAATGAAAATTCCTATGCTTCATATGTTTCACTAATATGTGCATGAATAGATTTATTGTGCTGCTGGTTTTACAGATGTAAAGCTGGCTTAAACAGTACAAAAGCAAGAAGCAAAGACCATACAACTTGGCCGTATCATCTCAAGACTGATTCACTGATCCAAGTACTTTTCACATAAACACACTGCCAAGATCGAAAACCAAACCCAAAAAAACAGGTGCCTAAAGTTAGGGTCCTTAATCCATATTTAGACACCTGTAACCCAGATACACAAATGTATTTAGGCAACTTAGTCTCAGCTTTAGGTGCCTAAATCCCAGTTTTAGGCTCCACCATGATCCACAAAATGGACACTGAACCATACAACTGCCTAAACTCACTCAGTGCCTGTATTCTCAGGGTAAAGGTCCATCAGCACCTACACTGCTGCCTTTGTGCATGTGCACTGCTGCCTCACTCTAGGCATCTGGACACCATCTCCTGCCTAAGCCCCAGAGCGATCCACGAACTGAGGGAAGATAGTTGTACAAATGCCTAACTTGCATGTGCGACCCAATCCATTAGGTATGCTCAGAGGCTGCATACCAAACTAGGTCCCCTTCAAAATCTGGTTGGAGGAGGAAATGGTGGTGCCTGCCAGATAACTTTTAGCCCAATGGTCAGAGCAATGCCTCACTTGGGACTTGGGAGGACCAGGTTCAGTTTCCCACTCTCTGCCAGAGGCGAAGAAAAGATTGGAACGAGGATCTCTCAACTCTAAGGAAACTGCGCTAACTCTGAGCTATAGGATATTTTGAGGTGGGGCTCCCTCAGTCTCGCCTGTTGAAGATGTCCCTGTCAGAATTAAACAATTAAAGAGTCTAAGGGGACTAGACTAGGACTTCCACCCTGATGCTTGAACCACCATTCTTACTGTCTCGGGCCCAATGTCATTATTATACAAAGAGGAACAACTTCAAAAGGTGAGACTGAGGGAGCCCCACATTAGAATATCATCCTCCCCTTCCTTACCTCTCCCCACACCATTGTGTGTGGAATGACACAGGCACTGAATTCATTCTCAGAAGAAATAACTTAGGGTTTGGCTACACTGGAGAGTTACAGCGCTGGTGATGGGGTTACATCGCTGCAACTCACTCTGTGTCCACGCTTGCAAGGCACAGCCAGCACTACAACTCCCTGGCTGCAGCGCTGGCTGTACACCTGGTCTGCTTGGGGTGTAACGATTGCAGTGCTGGTGATGCAGCGCTGCTCGTCAAGTGTGGCCACCAAAAGCGCTTTTATTGGCCTCCAGGGTATTAAGAGGTATCCCAGAATTCCTGTCCACAACAAACCGGAAGAATGGCTGAACTACGAGCTCCCCGGAGCTACTTATCTAAAAAACAAACACAGCTGCTCTTTGCTCCAGCGAGCGAGCGGAGGCAGGGGAATTGCTTTGGAATGTTCACAGCTGTTTGCTTGAGGAGAGAGGGGAGGGGGGAGTCCGTGTTGAGCAGCTGCTTATGTGGTCTGAAGGCTATTTAGGAATACATAATTTGCATTTAGTGAATAAGAGAGGGGTGGGGGAAGGGTCAAAACTTTTAAAATGATTGAAGGTAGCTGCTGTGTATCTTCCAGTCCTTAGAACTTGCAAGGCAGGGAGCTGAGAACAGTGTCAGCTCCAAAAATCCACTCTCTCTGTCTCCCCCATGCTCCCTGTCACACTCCACCCCACCCCCCCTGTTTTGAAAAGCACGTTGCAGCCACTTGAACGCTGGGAAAGCTGCCCACAATGCACCACTCCCAACAGCGCTGCAAATGCTGCAAATGTGGCCACACTGCAGTGCTTTCCCTGCACAGCTGTACGAAGACAGCTGTAACTCCCAGCGCTGTACAGCTGTAAGTGTAGCCATACCCTTAGGTGCTAAACTGCCTGACTCCAGAGGAAGGGTTCCCATTCATGGACACATTCCTCTTCTTGGTATCATCCATTGTCTAGCTTAAGTGGGGAGACAGAGAGCACCTGGGCTTATGTGGATCGCATTCTAAATCACCTTTCTCTCCCCATTCACTGTATAAGTAGCCTAGGCACCTAACTCTGGCCTTGTGGATTGCAGTGTTGTTCCTGCAATTTTGTAGACACCTACACAATGCCTAAGGGTATGGCTACATTAGAAATTTCAAAGCGCTGCCCCGGCAGCGCTTTGAAGTGTGAATGTAGTCAGAGCCGCAGCGCTGGGAGAGAGCTCTCCCAGTGCTGCTTGTAAACCACATCCCTTATGGGTGTAGCGTGCAGCGCTGGGAGCCGCGCTCACAGCGCTGCCGCCCTGATTACACTGACACTTTACAGCACTGCATCTTGCAGCGCTCAGGGGGGTGTTTTTTCACACCCCTGAGTGCGAAAGTTGCAGCGCTGTAAAGTGCCAGTGTAGCCAAGCCCTAAGTTTCTTGGTGAATCCATGCCCAAATATCTAAGCCGCTTTTCAAAGGTGCTGCTGAGCTCCCAGCAGCTCCCACTGAATCCACGTTGTCAGCTGTTTAAAATTGGTCTGGGTATTTGGAAAGTTATAATATATCCTGTGGTAGATAGATTAGTGGGCAGAGTGCAGGTAAGAGCAACAAAAACTTGACCATTTATTTTACTGCATGACTCTGCAGTTTATCACATGGAGATCATCTTTCCCTAAATGCCTCCCTCCCCCAAAATGCAATGCAGACAGATCTCAAAAGTTAATAACTTGTATTGCTTTGTGCACTTTTAATCTGCAGAGATAACAGAGCAATTGACAAAGCACCGTGAGCTATCAAGCTGTGAATACACTGAAGGGATTTGCAGTAATATGAGGGTGAAACTCAAGCAGATCTTCAGCTGGTGTGAATCACTGTGACTCCATTGATTTGATCTGGCCCCTTGCATTTACAGCCATGTCCTGTTTTCTTTACCTTATGAAATCCATTTTTCCCTTCTCTTTAACCTTTTCTCCTGCTTTTGTTTTAAAATGTCTAGATTTTCTCCCCTGCTGTTCTGAAACTGTGCCTTGTCATTGCTTTCAATCATGCTGCAATTTAGGCATTTAAAAGCTAGAGTTTCACACAGACTAGGAAATCAGAACACTTCTAACATGGAATTTATTCAGCCAGTATCGTTCTGTTTTCTCTTGGCTACTAATGAATATATTTGTCTTTCCTCCTAACACAGCTTCCTGTGCAGTGAATTCATAATCTTGTATTACAGAAACATAGAGTTTAGAGATGGAAGAAACCAAGACAAGATTGCTCTCTCTTTACTAGTGTTTTCTCAAGTCTTGTTTTAAATGACCCAAGCGATAAGACTTCAATCACTTCCCTTGGGACATTGCTTGACAACCTAATACATCTTACACTCCGGAAATTTTTACTGAAGTTCACTATAAAATTTCCTCTCTTAATTCCATCCTGTTGCTCCTAGTTATAACCCCATCTGCCGCACTAAATAATATCTCTCACCCACAGTGGTGTCAACACGCTTCGGATACTCACAGACTGTTATCCTGTCATCTCTTAATCACTACACTATACTCATTTAGCTAGTTTAATCTTTCCAAATAGGTCAGTTCTTCCAGACTCCCTTAATCATTTTCATTGCTCTTCTCTGTGCTACCTTCAATTTGTCAGCATCTTTCTGGGCCTGTGATACCTGGAAACAAATGTATAAGGGATGATACAGATTATAGTACATAAATCCTATCAACTTCAGCAGGACTCCTCACTTGCTTAAAGTTAAGTGCTTGTGTAGGGGCTTTTCTGGGATCAAAGTTTCAAAGCAGATTTCCGTTGTCTGATTCATTTGAACATTATCCCCCAACATAAAACTCATTAACTTTCTATTTTAAAAGCTGAATTCAGATTCCCTGCACTAACTAGTGAGTTACTGTAGCTTAGACTGGCAGCTCCTCACATCCGCATTTAACTGGATAAATAGAAATATAGATCATCCAGATGAACAGGACTAGCCAGCATAGCATCTATAAGAGAAATTGTGCATCTCAATCACCAGCAATTCTTTGAGTGTATCAGCATAATAGTGGATGGAAGAGAATCATTTATTATGTTTTATAGCTGAGATTTCTGTTTTTCTGCTAAGCTGCAGTTACTTTCATTGTTACCTCATTTTACGTCTTTTTCATTCACTTGGTGTGACCTGCCTAGCTTGTAAACGGTCTAGAGCAGGGACTTTCTCTGGTACTTGTCTGTTCCGTGTCTAGCACAATGGAGACCTGATCCCAGACTGGAGTTCCTAGGTGCTACCATAATAGTAATAATAATATTTTGATTTTCAAAAAGCCTATGACAAAGACAGTCCCAAAAAACTATTAAATAAATCATGAAGCCAAGAGGGGGAAAGAGATGAGAGGTATGGTCGTGGATCAGAAACCAGCTAAGACACCCAAAAAAGAGTAGGAACAAGGAGGTCAGTTTTCATTTATGATGATCTTGTCGTCATAAATTGAGGCGAGGAGCTTGCAAGTTTCAGCTTTGCAATATGACGCACCAATGCACTCTACAGACCCCTCTCTTCTTATTTGAGCTATAAGTCTCAAATCTGCTTTTATTGAGCTTCTGCAAGGAACAATCCTCCCCTGACAGTAGGATAGACAAGATGACGAGGAGGTCTTTTTCAGCTTTCATCTCTGATTTATTCACCCTTCAGGCATGTCATAAGCTTTTCATCATCATTTTGGAATTATCCAGCTATCAGCATTAGTTTCAAACAACCTCACAAGGTACCCAATACTTTTCTGTATAGGTTGAACTTCTGCTTCATGTCACTAACTGTCTTTATTGATTGAGCATAATAGACAAGACACAATAGCTTGCCCTTCTCCATCCAGAATCTTCAATGAAGCCTCATGAAGTGTCTCTTTAACTGGCAGATATGAAAGCATTTGTCCCCATCTTATGACAGGTACATGTCTGCAAAAAGACACTGTTGCATATTTATTCACCATAGGTCAGAATTCAAGAGACATAAACTGTGTTTTGTATGTATAATATGAATAATATCTCTGGTTCCTCAAGCATTTCATTATTCAATCTATTTTCTCCATGAATGTGTAGTACTGAATATGCATGGCTTTGTGCAAAGTATTTCCTGGAGCCTTCTTCCCTAAGTGCTGGAAATTTGTCAGAATAAAAAAAACACCACCACTTTCTTCCATACTTCTTAGCATAAGAAAGAGGAAAAAGTGAAAGCAAGCAGGGCAGGTGAGCTGTAGTGTGGGCAATGTATTGTAGAGGTTAGAGCATAGATGTGGTCGTCCTGAGACCTGCATTCTAGACCAGCATTGCCTTGGACTTCCTGTATGAGCTTGGACAAGTCACACACTCCCAAATTTTCAGCAATGGCCACAATCTGAGGGGTACGAGCGTGAAACAATAAGGATCTGGGCTTCAAAGCTGCAGAGCATCCATAATATAATAACTAGATACATTGCTCTTATATAGTACTTTTCAGCAGTAGAGCTCAAAGAATTTAAACAAAGGTCAGCATCATTATCTCCATTTTATAGATGGGGAAACTGAGGCATAGGGCACATCATCCTGCAGGCCAATGGCAGAGCTGAGAATAGAACCCAGGGTCCCTGAGTCCTAGTCCACTGCTGTATCCACATGGCAATGTTGTCTCTGTTGGGCCACAGCTGGAGATGGTCTGTGCTCAGCACCTCTGAAAACCAACCCCATGGCATGCAAAAGGTTAGGATGAAAAAAAATCACTAGCCACCTCTGAAAATTTGAGCCTTAGCCCTTTTTTCTGAGAAACAGAGTCCCCCATCTGTACAACTGAACAATACCCTGTAAAGTCCTTGATCTGTGGATGAAAAGGAGCTCTATACATGGAGCACGTAATTTGCAGTAGCTTTATTTAACAACAATCTACCTCATAAAGCCTCGGTGTGTATGGTAGAGCGTGTGTGTGTGTCTGTCTCTCTCCTCTGTCTACTCATTTCACATTCTACCAGAGTCAGTGGGGCTCCACGCAAGAGTAAGAGGGCCACTGGTGCCAGTCTGCTTACAGGCTTGGTCCCTAGTGAGACAAGGCAAGTCAGAGACACAGTGTGGTGGGCAATCAGAAGATGGGTTTGAGACAATGATGTGGGACTGATTTCTTTGCTTTTCAGTAAGGACGTATAACAATGCTCCTTAGCCTGCAGGAGGAGGAGTTAAATAGGTTTAACATAATAAATGTAATTTTCGGAGGGAGGTGAAGGATGTAAAAAGATGCTTGGTGAGCCAGATGAGGGAGCTCATTCTAGGCAGAGAGGAAATAATGAACACAAGCATGTGAAGCACGGCTTTGGAGCAGAGCCCAGAGCTGGAGTGCAGAGCAGCTTCGGAGCAGTGGAGCTGCAGGTTTTTGCCTGGACTGGAGCACAGCTCCAAAGCCCTGATGTGAAGAGACAGAGGGCATGGTGAGGTAGGAAGCTTGAACAGGTTGCATAGAAGGAGAGGAGAGCAGAAATCATTATTCTCCATTGCTATTACAGTAGGGCCTCGACACCCAGTGTTGGGGTCCCATTTTGCTTGGTGTAGTGCAAACCCAGATGGATATAGGCTCTGCCCCAGAGAACTTACAGTGTGAAAGAGAACAATGGGTGAAGGGCTCACAACATGAATATAACATGGAAAAAGTGAACAAGCTGGCAACTGGCACAGTTTTGTTGGTTACCTATTTTGTTGTCATTGGGTTGTTTAGGATATATTGTATGTTTTTATTTTATTTGTAAGTGACATTTGAGGTAAGGCAAGGGGGATAGGTGTATATGTGAGAGTAAGGGAGAAGTTAAATGATGAGCGGGGGAAGGACAGTCATAGCTTTTCACCTATGTATGGTCAGCAGGGAAGCTTCTGAAGGACTCAGAGAAAAGCCCTACTGGAGTGACAGTGCAGCAAGATGAGCTTCACATCATCATTTTGAATGGACATGAGGGTGTCAAGGCTGTTGTAGCTAAGACCAGAGTGAGGAAGAGCTTGCAGCAGTCAAGACGCAGAACGATGAGGGCCTCTAAAAGAATTTTGGTGATATGGACAGAAAGGAAAGGCTAGAGCTTAACAATACTATATAAGAAGCTGCACAATTTAAACACTGCCTGGATTTATGGATCTAGAGAGAGGGCCAAATCAAAGATGACACCCAAATTCTGGATGACAGGCAGACGTGGGTTTCAGTGAAGAGAGAGATGGGCCCAAAGTGGAAAGAGAGATTGATGAGTCATCTGCGTACAGTTGGTAGTCCACGTTATGCAAGTGGATACGATTATCTACTGGTAGGATGTAGAAGCACAATGTCCTGAGAAAACTGAAGAAGGGATGAGGAAAGTTGAATACCGAAGGTGTAATTAGAGAGGTAAGTGGAGAAATAGCAGAGGATGGTGTCACAAAAGCTATGGGAAGACAAGATTTCAAGAAGAAATGCATGATCAGTGGCATTCAAAGCAGCTGATTCACGATAGAGGCTGAGAATGAAGTACAGGCCCTTAGATGTGGCTAGGAAGAAAGTATTAGAAACTTTGTTGAGAGCAATTTTAGCTGAGTATAGAGGGCAGATGCCAGATTGGAGAGGATCTAGGAAAGAATTGGAAGAGAGGACTCCAGACAGTGGAAGTAGACAGTATGTTCTAATAGTTAGGAGATAAAGGGGAGAAAAGAATTGTAGCAATAGTTGGAGAATGAGGCAGGGGCCGAAGGTGATTTGCTCTGAGATAGGGGAGATGTAACCGGGGCAGAGTTGTGAAGACTGTAGAAGGTGTAGATGAGATTACAACTAGTATATGCAGGGATAAAGACAAGTGGTAGTCAATGGGACACTGAGCAGAAGTAGACCCTGTTTGCAAGATCAGGCCATTCGAGTCTTATTTCTTTATGGCAGGTATCTTACCTTCCTGTATGTTCTCTATAGCAATAAGCATGTTGTTGGTGCTCAGAAAATAATAACAAAGCAACATGTACTTATTTCAGGTTATATAAAATGTTGATGTTTTATGAAAAGTCTGTGGTTCATTCCTAAAACACCGAAATTTTATATATAAGCAGCATTTGTACTGGTTCATCTTTGTACTTGCAATTTCTAATTCAAAGAAGGTATTGAAGGAAACTAGAAATAGATGCTTGTGCAATTCTGTCCCTGAACACTGGAGACCATTACATCTGACAACCACTGTTTACAGTCCACAATTGAGCCCATCATAAGAAACGAAATGTACCAAAAGAAAAAGCAAACACTGTGAATAGCACACAAAGAGAATGAAAATAAAGGCAACTGCTTCTTGTTGGAAAATCTGTTGGTGATTAGAAGTGTTAGGCAATTTTGCTACTGTGCAAACAGCCTCTGTTTTACTGAGTTTCATTTAAAAGATACAAGTATTATTAGAATTCAATTCAATCATGTAAAGTCTGTCGTGTGTATTTCCTGTCTTAATTCATGTGAATGTGTCTCTTTCTGTACCTCTTGATAAGAATATAACCCTGCAAAATACAATGTAGTTTGAGTGAGATCATTTTGAAGTCGAGTTCATGAAAGGTAATCTACTGACAGCACTGGAAAATGCACTGCTCTATTTAACCACAGAACAGGTACACCATATATAGTAGCAGTATAAGCTTTCTGACACCACTTTGCCAATGAGCCTGATTTGAAGTGACCACATCTGAGTGGAAGAACTTAGTTTAGGCTTTGACTTTAGCTTAGGATGGAGTTGCTAGTACAAACCATCTGAATCTGACTTAAACTCAGCCATTTTCCCTAGTCAATACAGTATAACTCTGATAACTGATTTTAGCACGTTGAGTTATATAGTCCAGGCTCCACTTCCACTCTAGTTGGTTTATACATTTCAACTGAAGTTACTCATTTCTTCAGGCTTGGTCCTGCAGTTCAATAAAGCACATGCTTAACTTTAAGCACATGGTTAAGGGCTTGCCTGGGTTAAGGTCAGAGTGCACAGCATTTGGCAAAGCCGTCAGTTAACATACTAAAGTTGATAAACATACAGAGAAGGTTTCAAATAAGAGAGTAGCAAAGTGGCAAAGAAACAGCTATTTGGAATTGAATGCAAATTAAATTATTATAGCCCTTACAAATACAGCATATAATGAAGCTCTTAGCAATAGCAGATTATACGATTGGTTTTCCATGTATTTCAGATATTAGATCTTGAACTATTTTCAAGATGCTCTGCAAGGGACGTATACATTGTAATACCAACTAGCACAAATTAATTTGGGGGGGCTTTTTGTTTATATTCTGAAATGAACTGCTGTGTAGTTTAAACTGGCACTTTATTTGAAGTTTTCCTTTAAAAATAAATCTTGGTTGACTGAGATTTATATGTTAGTGCCTTTCTTTTAACCTCCAGATCTATTATTTTCATGTTACTTTGGGTGTTTCTGAATTTTTAAAGTGTCAAACCGCATACATTTCAAATGTCCCTTTAAGCCATTTAGACATTTCTCTCATTACTGAAGATGAGTTAAAATCATTTTTGGAGGGAGTAGTAATATGGATTTATCTCTCTCATTTTCCCTGGATATAAGTTTGACTATAAAAATGGGAATGTAACAATGATGCAGATGTCCTAGACGTTTACCAGTTATTACTGTGTGGGTTTTTTAAAACTTGTGCGCTAAAGGCTATGAGGATTTAACACTCCAAACCCGCAGTAAAATGATACCTCTTGCCAACATATATGGAGCAGTATATCCAGTGGGATACTAGAACTTCCATAATATTTCTGAAAGCTTAAAGTGTCATGTTGGTTCTGTTACTGTTGTAGACTACTTGTGCTTATATCCCTTATTATTCATTCAGTCCTTTAACTTCGCCTCACAGGCAAAAGTTCAGGACTATGGCGCCGATTCAGGAAAGTCCCATTCAAGTCAGTGGGTGCTTAAGTGCTTTCCTGAATCAGGGTCTAAATCACCTCCATCTCAGGGATGTATTGTCTGGATGTTTCTAAAAGTAAAACTAACGACTTCAATCTGATATTGCCATACACTGCTACATGCCAAAGCTATTTATCAAGTCTGAGCTACAGACTTCATAAATAATGATAGAGACTGAGAACTCTATTGCCTAAGTAACTTACAATAAGAAAGTATTAAATCCAAACAGACATATATCGACTGTGGCTAGTTCACATACATAACAAACAGTATCTGGTTGTGGTTGTTCTAGAGAGGCTACCAGCATGATATGTAAGCTGCACGTGTCCCCATTACACATTATTGTCTTGTAATTATGACCTTTAAGATAAATTAGAAATACAAACTGAAGAACAATTTAAGTAATGGGCTTAAATTGCAGCAAAGGCGGTTTAGGTTGGAGATTAGAAAAAACTTCCTAACTGTCAGGGTGGTTAAGCACTGGCGTAAATTGCCTAGGGAGGTTGTGGAATCTCCATCAGTGGAGATTTTTAAGAGCAGGTTAGACAAACACCCGTCAGGGATGATATATTATTTAGTCCTGCCATGAGTATAGGGTACTGCACTATATGACCTCTTGGGGTCCCTTCCACTCCTATGATTCTATGAACATATTTTCCCCAAATCATTCGAAAGTAAATTCAAGAAGTTAGTGTATTTCATTTAGGATCTGATTCTGTTCCTATTGATCTCAATGGCAAAAACTACCATTAATGGGAGCAGGATTATTCCTTTAATGAGCCATATCTAAATTCCTGGAGTTTTAAAAAGGCATTTAAACAATGGTTTGTCTGATTAGCAATGAAATTACATGGGATAAACAGAAGACAAAGGGAGTTTTGGATCCACAAGGATTGCATGACTGGACCCCTCTCCCGGATCCCATTTTGTACAGTTCTCTCAATGTCAGACAGCAAAGGGTGTAACTAAGGCAACCGGCTTCACATCCAATGAAGCTGCTCAAATAAAAACCTCATGATCCAGACTGAACTAATCGATTATCTTTACTGAGGCAAATGTAGGCAGCTGCAACGCTGTAATGCCAAAGAAAAGATGGTTCAGCGTGAGTCACTGGTAATTACATAATCCATTTTTCCAGTAATAGTAAGTTGCTCTGGCATTTATAGACAATAGCAGTAGGATACCAAGTTGTCTTTTACATCTATATAGCTCAGAAAGTTTGACTGAGGGTTGGTGGTTGGTGTATATGAAATAAGAATATATAAACAGAAAGAAAGGGTTTCAGTCCTAAAAATCTTTGGGTTTGTTTTTTTTGTTTTTTTTTAATTCAGTTTGCTGTCAAAAAGCAGATTAAACCAAAATATTACCATTTCCATTTCTGAAAGAGAATCCAAGATGCTTTCTTGATAATACAAATATGAGCAGAGTCTTTTATTGCCAATAAAGAATACAACACAGCTGCCCTTCTATAACAGTAATTAATTAAATTATTTTATGTACACCAGCCTGTAGTTCAGCAACCGAAAGAGAAGCAAGAGGGGGAAAATCTGTTTCAAGTGAAATACATTATTTTTTGGTTTCCATTTGTCGAGTGGATTAATTTTCATTCATTTGGCATCTTTTCTACTGCAGCCACCAGGAAATATTCCAACCATTGAATTAACAAAAATGATTGCCTTTGTTCGTGTCAAATAGCAGATACAGAAACACTTTGCTTACAGTTTTTGTGGCCAAAAATTCACGTTATACCAAACCAGATCTCTGGTTTCCAAAAAATGCACATTTTAAATAGATTATATCTGCATACCAGTCCTGCATTTCAAAAGGAGAGCCCTTTTATTGCTGTTTCTTTATGTTTGGTAGACTTTATTTCTCTGAAATTAAGACCTGATCCAAAGCCCAATAAAGTCAGTGGAAAGATTCACATTAACATCTGGGCAATATGAGCGATTTTCCTTTGTTCTGCTCTTGAGTCATAAACTGGAAGTTCCCCTGGTTCAATTCTCTGCTCCCCCACAAACTTGAGCAAGCAACTTAGTCTCTCTCGCCTCAGTTCCCCAGCTGTAAAATGGGGATAATGGTACTCTCCTACCCCTTAGGGATGTTGTGAGGGTAAAAACATTAACAACTGTGAGCCAGATACTGTGGTAATGGGGGTTAAGTAAATACGCAGAAGTGCCAGATATTGGGAAGGATTACAGGCCACATTTTCAAAAGTGGCCCACCTGTGGCACACATTAGAGGCAGTTTCTTAAATCCATGCTTAGCCATAGCTCAGATTTGCATGTCAGAAATTAAACTTTGGCCATGAGAACTACACTGTTCTTCAGTTCCAGCCATACTAGTCAGTATTCTACTGTCCAGCTGTTAGCACTATGCACTTATTGTGGCATCATATCTTTCAAAAATAGCCCTTATTTTGTGTCAAAAAAGGTTATGGTTATAGAATCTAGAGAGAACAGCTAGAAAATATCCAGCATGAACACAGACAGATAGCTGTCAGCCATCTTTATTCAGCTGCTTCCTACCTATCTGCTCCACATGAGTTAGAACAGCAACATACACTGTGATGAATGGATTAATGTGTACCACTGCCCTTTACTGGGTGCAATGAAGAAGACATACTCCTGGATTAGATCAGTGCCCTCTGCTGCACAAATCAAATAATAAGCTTCTCTTCTAGCCCAACAGGGAAACACCAAGGATTTCTGAGCTAAAGATCATGAATTTGATTACAGTGAAAAGTCACTTTAGCTGCTAAAGGCCTTATAATGGGGGGGTGAAGGGCATGAACAGTTTGGGTGTGGTGGGACAGTTCACTGAACTTCTTCAACTTTAATAAAATTACATTTTGGACTGAGCTTTGGGCAAACTTTGGGTCAAGTCACTCAGCTGTAGTTCGGAGCATCTCCTCACCCTTCCCCTTACTATATCTATAAGAACAAATCCCTGATGAATCTGTAATGGTACCTTGGGCAGCCAAAGCTGTATTCTGCTCTGATTCCATCCTGTTCTTCCCTTCACTCTCTGTGATCCACCCAGGTCTCCTCCTTTGTCTCCTTCTATTCTTGTTTTGAGGCCTTCTTTCTACTTCTCAAACAGCCTCTCAATTCCTGTCCAATAATCACTGTCTCCCTTTCTTCCATCACATCCCTCTGGTACTTTTTTAGCTTAGCCTTCCAGCCTTGACTTTGATGTTGATGTTGTCCCATCACTGTGTTCTCTGGATGGGCCTAATTCCAAATCAGAATGGTAGTGCGTGATTTTACATTCTCTTTGCACTGATGTAAGGTGCTCAATTCACCATTGTCTTGCACTATACTGAGTCAGATTCTTGCTCAAAGTTACACTTGGTGTAACTCCATCAAAGTCGATGGGGTGGCTCCAGATTTACACTGTTGTAAAAGAAAGCAGAATTTTGCCCATTATTTTCACAAGTATTGTATTTAATCAGCATCAAATTTTAAGCTCTTTAGACCGGAAAGTATGTTTTATATGCTTTTAAAGCATTGTGTACATGAACAGGGCTACATAAATAGTAATAATGTGTGTGAACATTTCCTTTGAATTAAAAAGTCTGCAGAACACTTTTTGATAATCTGCACCCATCTTATTTAGAAAGGACTTGCAGTCTTGATCAATTTTCAAGATTTGCTGCTTATAAACTGGGGGTGCTATGCCAGCTTACTTACTTCATACAGAGTGACACCAACAGCCCTTCCATTACTGAGTCTCCCCAAACATATTCTCCCCAAGTCCTTAATCACCAGACACTTGGACTGTTGCTTTCTGATGCATCACCCGCAAAGGGATGAAAATAAAGCAAAAGTGTACTTAATAGAAAAAAACACAGATTCAAAGATGCAAGGATAAGAGAAAGCCAATTCATACAAGTTACACAGCAAATAAATATAAAGATGTAACTTGACACTTTACTCCTCCATCTTAGATAAAATCACTTTTCTAATACAAGTTATCTGTTGCCTTAAAATAATTACTCAGCATACTCCCGTGACTACAGAAGGAATGCAGTGTTAACAGACAGCTTCCCATCTCGAGACTGTCTGTCAAGTGCTGGATAAAAAACTTCAGTTCCAAGCCTGCTTTTAAAAGGCTTTTTCCATTTTTTTCCTTCTCAGTCCATGGTGTCTCATGGTTATTTAGAGTAGGGAAATTCCCACTTGACTGGCGGGGCCAGGATATTCTTTTCAGTTTCACTTGTATCAATGTCTTTCTGTTACCTCTAATGATCCATCATTGTCTTTTCCTGGGGTGGACAATGGATAGTCTTTTGAAGCCGGTTTCATGTCAACATGAAGGGAGAACTAAAATTTATTTGCAAATTTAACACCATTAATTTGGGCTGGAATAGGGATGGGGAGTGGCTGGCTCACTACAGAAGCAATTTTTTCTCTCCTAGAATTGACACCTCCTCATCTATTATTGGGAATGAACTACATCCACCCTGATTGTATTGGCCCTGTCAATACTGGTTCTCCACTTGTGAGGTAACTCCCTTCTCTTTATATGTCAGTATAACAATGCCTGCATCTGTAATTTTCACTCCATACATCTAAAGAAGTAGGTTTTTTCAATCCCAGAACCCCTTCCTGCATCCCAAACCCCTCATCCCTGCCCCCACCCCAGACCCCACACCCAAGCACCCATTGTTTCTAACCCAACTATCCTACTGAGAAGCTGTGAGGAAAGTGAAAAAAACCATAAGAACATAAGAATGGCCATACTGGGTAAGACCAATGGTCCATCTAGCCCAGTATCCTGTCTTCCAACAGTAGCCAGTGCTAGATGCTTCAAAGGGAGTGGCAATTATCAAGTGATCCATCCCCTGTTGTCAAGTCCCAGCTTCTGTTAGTCAGAGATTTAGGGACACCCAGAGCATGGGGTTGCATCCCTGATCATCTTATTTAATAGCCATTAATGGACCTATCCTCCATGAAGTTTTCTAATTCATTTTTGAACCCAGTTATACATTTGGCCTTCACAACATTCCCTGGCAACAAGTTCCAGGGCTTGACTATGCATTGTGTGAAGTACTTCCTTATGTTAGTTTAAAACCTGCTGCCTATTAATTTCATTGGGTGACACCTTATTCTTGTGGTATGTGAAGAGGAAAATAACACTTCCCTGTTCAATTTCTCCACACCATTCTTGATTTTATAGACTCCTATCATAAACCTCTTAGGCGTCTCTTTTCCAGACTGAACAAGCCCAATCTTTTTAACCTCTCCCCAGACAGAAGCTTTTCCATAGCCCTAATCATTTTTGTTTCCCTTCTCTGTAACTTTTCTAATTCTTATATATTTTTGAGATGGGGTAACAAGAACCGCACGCAGTATTCAAGGTGTGGGTGTACCATGGATTTATATTGTGACATTATGATGTTTTCTATCTTATCGTCTATCCCGTGTCTAACATTCTGTTAGCTTTTTTGACTGTCACTGCACATTGAGCAGATGTTTTGAGAGAACTATCCACAATGACTCCAATAGCCCTTTCTTGGGTGGTAACAGTTAATTTAGACCCCATCGTTTTGTATGTACATTGGGATTATGTTTTCCAATGTGCATTGCTTTGAATTTATCAACACTGAAATTCATCTGCCATTTTGTTGCCCAATCATCCAGTTTTGTGAGATCCCTTTGTAAATCTTTGCAGTCAGCTTCAGACTTGGCTCTCTTGAGTACTTTTGTACCATCTGCAAACTTTGCCATCTCTTTGTTTACCCCTTTTTCCAGATCATTTATGAATATGTTGAAGAGCATCAGTCCAATACAGATCCTTGGGAAACCCTATTATTTACCTCTCTTCACTGCGAAAACTGACCATTTATTCCTACCATGTTTCCTAGCTTTCAACCAGTTACTGATTAATGAGAGGACCTTCCATCTTATCCCATCACTTCTTACTTTGCTTAAGAGCCTTTAATGAGAGACCTCATCAAAGGCTTGCTGAAAGTCCAAGTATGCTATATCTACTTGTCCACGTGTTTGCTGATACCCTGAAAGAATTCTAATCAGTTGGTGAGGCATGAGTTCTCTTCTCAAAAGCTGTACTGACTTTTCCCCAACCTATTGTATTCATTTAGGTGTCTGATAATTCTGTTCTTTAGTGTAGTTTCAACCAATTTGCCTGGTACTGAAGTTAGGCTTTCCAGTCTGTAGGTATCAGGATTGCCCCCGGAGCCTTTTTTTAAAATTGGCATTGCATTAGCAATCCACTGTTACCTGAGGTTTTCAGAACTCAAAACGGTGGTAATTTAACCTGTTTTTCCCTAGGTGGTGTCAGAAATAAATCAATGGCGATGCAGCTCCTCTGTCTGATAAATGATTGATTGATACAAACAAGAGTGCTTTCACCCAATGCTTTGTCTTTATTGAGTCTCAAACACACATACACATGCCATAGCAATAATTTTAGAGCACCCCAGATTATAGTTACCCACATTTGAGATGGTTTCGAGTGATCAACAGCTGGACCTCCAGGGGCTCTCCTTCCATGCAACCGCTGGGGAGAAGATGTCAGTCTCTATTTAAATCTTTTACTTAATCTTTTATAGCTAACTCCACAAAGCACATAACTCATAGTGACTCCTAGTGAGTCACCAGAGTAAGCTCCAGTGAGTCACTATTATCTCTACACTCCCTTTCATTCTCCTCGTACATTAACTGTCTGTCCCATCCTCCCATTCTGTTTAGCAAAACTGCAACAGTGCAGTTGTTTGGCCTTGCCTCTCAGAGTCCTAACAATTATTCCTGAACTATGTGGTATTTGGCTTTCAGCTAACAGTGTCTGGAGACACAAAATGACTGCAGTTATAGAATCATAGGACTGGACGGGACCTCATAGCAGGACTAAGTATTACCTGGACCATTCCTGACAGGTGTTTGTTTAACCTGCTCTTAAAAACCTCCAGTGATGGAGATTCCACAATCTCCCTACGCAATTTATCTCAGCGCCTAACCACCCTGACAGTTAGGATTTTTTTCCTAATGTCCAACCTAAAACTCCTTTGCTGCAATTTAAGCCCATTGCTTCTTGACCTGTCCCCAGAGGTTAAGAAGAACAACTTTTCTCCCTTTTCCTTGTAACAACCTTTCATGTACTTGAAAACTGTTATCATGTCCCCTCTCATCTTCTCTTTTCCAGATTAAACAAACCCATTTTTTTTTCAATCTTCCCTCATCGGTCATGCTTTCTAGACTTTTAATAATTTTTTGTTGCTCTTCTCTGGATTTTCTCCAATTTGTCCACATCTTTCCTGAAATGTGACACCCATAACTGGACACAATACTCCAATGGAGGATTAATCAGAGCAGAGTAGAGCGAAAGAGTTACTTCTTGTGTCTTACTTACAACACGCCTGCTAATACGTCCCAGAATGATCACTTTTTTTGGAACAATGTCACACTGTTGACTCATATTTAGCTTGTGATCCACTATGACCCTGAGATCCCTTTCTGCAGTACTCCTTCCTAGGCAGTAATTTCCCATTTTGTATGTGTGCAACTGATTGTTCCTTCCTAAATGAAGTACTTTGCATTTGTCCTTATTGAATTTCATCCTATTTACTTCAGACCACTTTTCAAGTCTGTCTTGAAAATTTTGAATTTTAAGCCTATCCTCCAATGCACTTGCAACCCCTCCCAGCATGGTATCATTATGTCAAATTCAATTCTCCCATACCACCACCAGTCATCTGGTGCAGAGGCTGATTTAAGCAATAGGTTACATACCATTTACTAGTTCTGCAATTTCATATTAGAATTCCTTCAGAACTCTTGGGTGAATACCATCTGGTCCTGGTGATTTATTTCTTTTTAATTTATCAATTTGTTCCAAATCCTCCTCTATTGACACCTCAATCTGGGACAATTCCTCAGATTTGTCACGTAAAAAGAATGGTTCAAGTGTGGAAATCTCCCTCACATCCTCTGCAGTGAAGCCCAATATAAAGTAGTCATTTAACTTCTCCACAATGCCCTTGTCTTCACTGAGTGCACCGTTAGCAGCACCATTGTCCAGTGGCCCCAGTGATTGTTTGGCAGGCTTCCTATTTCTGAAGTACTTTAAAAAGTGTTTTGTATGTTTTTCTATTTGCTCTTCAAATTCATTTTTTGACTAATTATACTCTTACATTTGACTTCCCAGAGTTTATGTTCCTTTCTATTTTATGCAGTAGGATTTGACTTCCAATTTTTAACAGATGTATTTTGGTCTCTAACCCCATCTCTTACTCTGTTGTTTGGCCACTATTACATTTTTTTTGGTTCTCTTAACTGTTTTTGCTTTTTTGTTATTTGAGATATACATATAGTTTGAACCTTAATTAAAGTGCTTTTAAATAGTTTCCATGCAGTTTACAGGCATTCCACTCTTGTGGCTATTCCTTTTAATTTCCATTTAACTAGCCTCCTCATTGTTTGTATTGTTCCCCTTTTTGACACTAAATGCTACTGTGGTGGGTTTCTTTGGCATATCCCTCTCCCTGTTCCCCCAAAGCGATGTTACATTTAATTTAATTATGGTCACTACAATGGTTCAGCTATAGTCACCTCTTGGAGCAGATCCTGTGCATCACTTAGGATTGCCTCTCCCCTTGTGGGTTCCAGGACTAGCTTCTCCAAGAAACAGTCATTCAAAGTGTCTAGAAATTTTATCTCTGCATCCCGTCCTGAGGAGACATGTTCTCCATCAATATGGGGGTTGTTGAAATCCCTTTATTACTGAGTTTTCTGTTTTTTGTAGCCTCTCTAATCTCCCTGAGAATTTCACAATCACCATTACTATCTTGGTCACATGGTCGGTAGTATATTTCTACTGCTATACTCTCATTATTCAAGCCTGGCATTTCTGTCCATACAGAGTCTATGGTACTATTTGATTTTTTTACTATATTTGACTATATGCTTTATTTCACATACAGTGCCACTCCCCCAGTAGTCTGATCTACTCTGTAATTCCTATATATTTTGTACCTTAGTATTACCATGTCCCATTGATTATCATCATTCCATTAAGTTTCTGTTTTGCCTTTTATATCAATAGCTGCATTTTATACTAGGCACCCAAATTCACCCACCAGCCTACATGCCAATTTGGCCCAATGGGAAAAATTCCTTCCTGACCCCTAGAATCAGGGGATCAGTCAGACCTGAACCATCATAAGCAGTACAGCTCCTGATCCATGACTAAGGAGGGCAGGACAGCTAACCAGAGAGTAAGAGACTATTGCAAAACCCAGGCTTAGCTCAAATTGGCTGTGGTGTAACCTCCCCTTGTGTATCAGCTTAGTATCTAGTATCCCTATCCCCCTTTACCAAGCTAATGGCTAAGCAGGGACCCAAAGCGTGACAGCCTCCCTCCCCTGACACCCATATATTTAGATGTCTCTCATTCCCTGCTGTCCAGTCAAAGGTCCTCCCACACTAAAGGTGGTATGAGGGTATTGCAAAAGACAAGGTCTGTGTCAACAAGGAAAATGAAATACACTGATGCTGGCCTTGAAAAGGACAGCATGGGAGCAAATGCAGGGCCTGAGCTTGCTTCGTGATCCACAAGGGTGGATGCATATGGAGCTCTGAGAGTTCCATGCATGTGCAGCAGTCTGCCCGACCAGACTTTGATGCAGGTTCTGGGCCCCATCAAGGAGCCATAGTATCTGCCACTCTGAGGACGTAGGTACCTTATCATCTCACATGAATGATGTGGGTTAGGGAGCAGACACTATGCCAGTGTGTAGGCTGGAGAATTCTCTGGAGTTTGCAGGGGACCAACATAAAGTCCAGTTACTCTGGTGTCAAGTGAGGGAAGATAAATTTACCCTTAACACAAGAGTTTAAATGGGCTTAACTGGCATACAAGCGCATGTGGGAGGGTTTTGCAAAGGGACCAATGTCACCCTAGGTCAGGGGTTGGCAACCTTTCAGAAGTGGTGTGCTGAGTCTTCATTTATTCACGCTGATTTAAGGTTTCACGTGCCAGGAATACATTTTAATGTTTTTAGAAGGTCTCTTTCTATAAGTCTATAATATATAATGAAACTATTGTTGTATGTAAATTAAATAAGGTTTTTAAAATATTTAAGAAGCTTCATTTAAAATTAAATTAAAATGCAGAGCCCCCCAGACTGGTGGCCAGGACCTGGGGCAATGTAAGTGCCACTGAAAATCAGCTCGTGTGCCACCTTTGGCACACATGCCATAAGTTGTCTACCCTTGCCCTAGATAAACAGAGAGCACTGTGCCATAAGGCTGCCCATCCCTTCTAAGCGTACGTTCCATTAAAACAAAAATGCTTTCAGAAAAACTAACCCTGCAAATAGCATATTTTCTCTAATGAGGTATTTTCATATGATTTGTTAATTGATATTTTCAGAGAAGTTTCCAAAGTTGGGGCCAGAGTGGGCCTCCATCCTGCAACCACACATGCTTTAGGAAAGCAAGTAGTCCCTCTCCCGAATAATAGTTAAGTGCACAGGTAAACACTTGCAGGATTGGGTCCTTTACTTGTGATTGTAGTTGCTGAGATACTTGTCTCAGCACCAGCAATTTACATTTAAAAAAAAATAATTATCATATATGCAAAAAAGTGGTGTTAATAAAGGGAATCCTACTTGATGTGCCTTATATTTTAAGGTTGTTTAATTTGAATATGGACTGCAGAGAGTTCAGGGGCTATTTGCAATTCATGTTTGGTCTAGATAATAGCCATGAAAACATTTAAATCCTCAGTGTTCAGAAGAAACCTACTTTATAATTTGAGACCTTCCCTGCAGCACTAGCATTGGGAGAGGAGGGGGGAGAAAATATTTTTTGAACTGGTTACAGAAATGGTTTTAGTTCAGCTTCTTCTGATTCTCCTTTGATGTCCTTTTATTTAGCAACGCTGGTTTGGTTGAGCAACTGCTGTCTCTTAGTGATTTTATTTCATTTTTGTTTTTAAATCAAAAGCCTTTTAAAAAAATCAGAATAGCTGCTCCTTCTCTCAGCCCTGCAGGATGAGCTATAATAGAGAAACGCATTTGTCTTGTGAAAGGACCAGTCAGTAGTAGGTAGCTTTGTAATGAATCCTTATCTTTAACTGGGGGCAAGCTTTTAGCTTGTCTCTGTCTACAGTGTCTCCTGATGATTTACTGTCTGCGAAAGATGCCAGATTGATGGCTCTGGAGACTGAAATCCTCTGTTTATGACACAACAAACGCAGCATGTGCAGAAGCAGTACAGCTCACATACTGCCTTGCTAATAAATCCCAAATCTGACCTGTAAGGACCATATCTAGGGCTAAGAAGATCCTGTTCTCCACGGCTATTCACCCCTCAACTGAGACAGCAAACCAGGGTACCAATTAGTACCAGCTGAGCTGGTAGTTTTGTGATGTGTTTATTCTGGATAATAGAAGCATTACTGAGCAGTGAGCAGAAAATGCCATGTCTCAGGAAAATGCTTCTTGTCTTTCTTTCTTTGTTTCTCATCAACACATTGAAGTAATGGATTCATCTGCCCTAAAGATAGACATTAGCAGCTGACACAGGGATCCCCCATGCTGCGGTTAGTCATGGTTATGCATAAGGCAGGAAATTTCATTGAGTCCTCAATTCAACATTGTGTTTTATCTTGTAAAAATTATGAAGTGGGTTTTACTCAGATCAACTTTGTCACCTTCTCAGAGTTTGCTGACTTGAATGCTCTGGACTCTGCAAGCTTATGAAGCTGCCTTCTTCTCAGAGAGACCTTTTGTCTGGTCAAATACAGTAGATCCTGTTTCCTCTCTCATAGACTTTAAGGTCAGATGGGATGATAATGATCATCTAGTCTGACCTCCTGCACATGACCCAGTCTTTTGTGCCTCTACCTTATCATCCTTATCTTCCAATAAGGCTACTGTAACATGGTGACTTGCCCCTTAAAGACTTGAGGGCCTGGGACCAGCCAAGCCTGATTACTAAAGAGGTACACCTGGGTTAGATCAGGTAATTCCACACAAAGGGCAGTAGATGGCTGTAGTGAAGGGGAAGCTCAGGGAACTACAGGAAGAAAGAAAGGTGCCTGTAGAGAAAATCCTGAGATCGGGGGTGTTGACAGCTTAGAGCCAGAAACCTGAGGCTTCAGCCATTTAGGGTGTGGGAGAGGCTTGCCAAAGTGGGAAAGTATCCAAGCAGGAAGTAGCGGGTAGCTGACAGGAGAAGGACGCTAGGGCCAGAAGGCTGAAATCTAGTCAGAAAGGGCAGAGACTAGTGAATTTGGGTGAAGTAGACTGGGACAGAGGAAGAGCGCTGCACATGGCAGAAGAACCAGGGTTGAAGATGAACTTTTGTGTTATGGCTGGCCTTTATTTTGGGGACTCTGAGGATTGTTTGAACCATTTCTGGTATTAAAACAGCCCCCTTGCCCCAAGAGAGAGTGTGGAGTTCTTATGGGGCCTGTAAGAGGGGATGCTAACAGAGGCAGGATGCCTGCAAAGCAACCTCTGGCCACAAGTGGGTACTCATTAATTAACAATCCTGTTACAATTAAAAACAAACAGTCCTTCCTATGGCAAAGGAAATAAAGCACAGGGACTGTCTTTTTGTTCTGCGGTTGCAGAGCACAGTGGAGTCTTGGTCCATGACTATGCATTACTGCAATGCAAATAGTAAGCATAATATTTTAAAAAATTCTTAGAACTAGACACATGAATGAGCGCACAATTTATTTCAAAACCCATCCCTCAACCTTTGAATGTTATCCCTTCCGAGAGTAAACTGGCAAAGGACAGTGTGAGTGCTGTCTGGGCAGCCCCTCGCCTACTGCTCATGTGATACAAATAAATAGGGAGCAGATCCTGTCATAGTATAATTCCTCAATCTGAACCTTAGATTCAAATATGAGGTACTAGCATAAATTCCTCTAAGCTTAATTACCAGCTTAGATCTGATAGCGCTGCCACCAGCCAGGAATTCCAGTGTCTGACTCACTCTGGTCTCCCCAAAACCTTCCCTGGGGGACTCCAAGACTCAGATGCTCTGAGTCTCACCACAAAGGGAAATAACCCCCCTCCCCTTGTCTCCTCTTTACTTCCTCCCAGGCTTCCCCTCCCTGGATGGCCCTGAGGACGATCACCCTGCTATATCAATTCCTTGAGAACGCCAAACCAAGAAAAGACAAGGATCTCATCACCCTCACTCAGAGTCCGCAAAATGCAAGTTTGGTAACTCTAACACAAGAGAATTTTCTCTTCCCCGTCTTCTTTCTCCACCAATTCCCTGTGACTGCAGACTCAATCCCTTGAGCCCCAACTAGGAAAAAATCAACAAGTCTTAAAAAGAAAGCTTTATATAAAAAGAAAGAAAAAAGACATAAAAAGGTCTCTGTACAGTGAACAAACATACAGGGTTATTGGAGCTTAAAAGAAAAATGAAATAAACAGCCTTATCTAAAAAGAAATACAATTTAAAACATGCCAGCAAACTACACACATGTAAATACAAAAACAATATAAGCCTATCGTCTTTCTACTCTTATACTTACAACTTGGAAACAGAAGATTAGAAAGCCTGGAGATAGAGAGATCACTCTCAAGAGCTGAGAGAGCAACAGAGAAAGACAAAAGACCACACGCCCAAAACTTCCTCTCTCTTGAGATTTGAAAATCTTCTTTCCATGATTGGTCTCTGGTCAAGATGTTTGGTTCCCTTTGTTAACCCTTTACAGGTAAAAGAAACATTAACCCTTAGCTATCTGTTTATGACAGACCCATTCATAGGAGCAGCCAATTTGTCCATATATGGTCATTTGTCTTTGCAATCATGAAGAGCTAGAAACTGGCTCTGATCCTCCCTTACATTGTAAGTGTGACCCTCAGGATTCTTCTTTCATAAGGGCAGGCATAGAATTAGCAGCATGACTATAGTGGGCATGGCAGGGGTAAAGGGGCAAGGGCAGAGTGAGATTGCCATAGGAAGCCAAATGCAATGTAGAGCAGCTGAGTTGCACTGGGAGACTAGACTTGTACCAGGAAGGGCTAAGGTTAGGAGGACTTAAAGCTACCTTTGTGTCATCGCCTTTGATGCTGCACTAAGCGCAGTTCTGGCACAGTCCAGCTACTGGCCCTTGGTTTCTGAAGAAAGTTGAAGGTCTGCCAAACTTGGTGATGCCACCAACAATGGCTTCCGTCCAACTTGGTGGCTATGGTGTAATTTTCACTGATTTTCTTTTCCTTCTTAGAATAAAAGCAAGCATCTAATCAAATCTAAGCTCTACCTATTTAGCTTACCCACCCCATTCACAAGTCTCTCTCTCAGTCCAGTCACACCACACTCTATATAATGCCCCAACACCACACTGTGACAGAGTATCAAAAATACTCTTACAAAAATCACCAGGGTCCAACTATCACTATCACACTGGGGATTCAGTTTCTGTCCTGGTGTGCATTCATGCCCACTGCTACCAAAGATCCCAATCCTGCTTCTGTTAATTATTGAAAGTAATATCTGGAGTATGCCAAGTGTCTGTAAATACGTCCAAGTTTAAGTGTTGGTGGTGAAATTAAATGTCATGTTACTCATGTTCGTCTGCGGAATAAAAAATAAACAATCTCTAAATAATACTAGTCAAGCAGCCACCAGCTGTAAACATTGAGAATCACAGAAGAATGTTATTTAGTCATTTACATTCTACCAGCTCAGTGGTTTGAGCATTGGCCTGCTAAACCCAGGGTTGTGAATTCAGTCCTTGAGGGGGCCACTTAGGGATCTGGGGCAAAAACCAGTACTTGGTCCTGCTAGTGAAGGCAGAGGGCTGGACTTGATGACCTTTCGAGGTCCCTTCCAGTTCTAGGAGATTGGTATATCTCCAATTATTATTATACCAGTGGGTGTGTTTTTATTGTGTTATGTTGTGCTGGGACTCAATGCAAATTACCTGTTTTCAGATGCTTATGTCTTGCAAGCCTTTAGAGTGACTGGCTTAAAATTTTGGAACACTTATCCCTGAGTTTCATGCCTACAGTATATCAATTTAAGCTTTGTGGAATTTGGTTGAGTTATTAAATTCAAGCCTTACAATAGTGCAAAACAATTTAAAAGGGTTTTTCCTCTGCACTGAGCAGCCTTTGAGCTAAATGTACAGTTGGCTATTTTTAGAGCATTTATGGCATGGGAGGAGCAAGGTTTTCAACTTATAGCAACTTACATTTTTTCTCCCGTGCCCATTGCTAAAAATATATCAATCCTTGAATGATGTTTATATACCAAACTTTGCTGAGATACCATTCTCAAAAAGTGTTTTATATATATATATATAGCAAGCAGTTTAACATTAATGCAGATACCACAGAATAGTTTCACCTATAACCAGATGATGAACGAACAGCAAAGTCTAGTGTAGATAAATTTAGAGATGACTTGAACCTTAGCCCAAAAGTCAAACTTTTCCTGAAATTTGAAAAATTCAAATCACTTAAAAAAAAGTATGCTTTTGTGGATGTCTTTGTAGTTCCTGATTATATCTCAAAAAAAAAATACAAGCATCAAAATTCCATCAGAAAGGTGGCACTATATTATGTCTAGCCAGATCTGCGTTGCGAGGTAACAGAAATCTAGCAAGAAAGTCTTTTCTCACAAAATTTCTAGCCTAGCTTTATAGATTCTATCTATGGTACTTATATGCCATCCATTACCATAATATGTGAGTGCCTTATCATCTATAACGTATTTATTTATCCATCCTCACAACACCCTTTGTGTGAGAAAGCAGTGTGATCATCCCCCTTATACCATTGGGGAACTGGCCACAGAGAGACTAAGGGAGAGACCCAAGGTCACACAGGATGTCTGGGACAGAGAAGCAGACTCAGGCCTTGTCTACACTAAAGGGACTAGTCGATCTAAGCTACGCAATTTGCGTTACATGAATAGCATAACTCAAATCGATGTAGCTTAGGTCTGCTTACCGCGGGATCCACACTACGCAACGTCAATGGTAAACACTCTCTCATCGACTTCCCTTACTCTTCTCAATCTGGCGGAGTACAGGACTCGACGGGAGAGCAATCAGTGGTTGATATAGTGGGTTTTCACTAGAC
>NC_133769.1:345038636-345154257 GCF_003597395.2 Chelonoidis abingdonii
GGACTCAATGCAAATTACCTGTTTTCAGATGCTTATGTCTTGCAAGCCTTTAGAGTGACTGGCTTAAAATTTTGGAACACTTATCCCTGAGTTTCATGCCTACAGTATATCAATTTAAGCTTTGTGGAATTTGGTTGAGTTATTAAATTCAAGCCTTACAATAGTGCAAAACAATTTAAAAGGGTTTTTCCTCTGCACTGAGCAGCCTTTGAGCTAAATGTACAGTTGGCTATTTTTAGAGCATTTATGGCATGGGAGGAGCAAGGTTTTCAACTTATAGCAACTTACATTTTTTCTCCCGTGCCCATTGCTAAAAATATATCAATCCTTGAATGATGTTTATATACCAAACTTTGCTGAGATACCATTCTCAAAAAGTGTTTTATATATATATATATAGCAAGCAGTTTAACATTAATGCAGATACCACAGAATAGTTTCACCTATAACCAGATGATGAACGAACAGCAAAGTCTAGTGTAGATAAATTTAGAGATGACTTGAACCTTAGCCCAAAAGTCAAACTTTTCCTGAAATTTGAAAAATTCAAATCACTTAAAAAAAAGTATGCTTTTGTGGATGTCTTTGTAGTTCCTGATTATATCTCAAAAAAAAAATACAAGCATCAAAATTCCATCAGAAAGGTGGCACTATATTATGTCTAGCCAGATCTGCGTTGCGAGGTAACAGAAATCTAGCAAGAAAGTCTTTTCTCACAAAATTTCTAGCCTAGCTTTATAGATTCTATCTATGGTACTTATATGCCATCCATTACCATAATATGTGAGTGCCTTATCATCTATAACGTATTTATTTATCCATCCTCACAACACCCTTTGTGTGAGAAAGCAGTGTGATCATCCCCCTTATACCATTGGGGAACTGGCCACAGAGAGACTAAGGGAGAGACCCAAGGTCACACAGGATGTCTGGGACAGAGAAGCAGACTCAGGCCTTGTCTACACTAAAGGGACTAGTCGATCTAAGCTACGCAATTTGCGTTACATGAATAGCATAACTCAAATCGATGTAGCTTAGGTCTGCTTACCGCGGGATCCACACTACGCAACGTCAATGGTAAACACTCTCTCATCGACTTCCCTTACTCTTCTCAATCTGGCGGAGTACAGGACTCGACGGGAGAGCAATCAGTGGTTGATATAGTGGGTTTTCACTAGACCCGCTAAATCGACTGCCAATGCATCGATCACTGCAGCGTTGATCCTCTGGTAAGTGTAGACAAGCCCTAAGGCCTCCCAAATCCCACCCATAACCACTAGACGGTGGTTCTCAAACTAGGGCCACCGCTTGTTCAGGAAAGCTGCTGGTGGGCCAGACTGGTTTGTTTACCTGCCATGTCCACAGGTTCGGCCGATCGCGACTCCCACTGGCCGCGGTTTGTGGCTCCAGGCCAATAGGAGCTGCAGGAAGGGCAGCCGGCACATCCCTCCTACCCCTTTCTTCTACATTTCTTTGTGTTTTATAGGAAGTACTAAAGTTATATTTCACAAAGGAAAGAACATAGGAATTTAGCGCAGTAATGCTATGCATACTGTGATGGGGCAAGGCCAGATAGCTACAGTAAAGTACTGAGAAACAGGTATGTTAGCCCCAGGCTAAACAAATCCCTAGTACCCTGGTAACCAAATGGCAGTTGATCCAGGTTAATCAAGGCACCTGGAGCCAATTAAGATCTTCTAGAAGGCAGTAGAGATAGCTACTTTAATTAGAACACCTGCAGCCAATCAAGGCAGGCTTATCAGGGCACCTGGGTTTAAAAAGGAGCTCACTCCAGTCAGGCAGAGAGGAGCCAGAGGAGAAGGAGTGTGTGTGAGGAGCTGGGAGCAAGAAGGCAAGTAGCTGAGAGTGAGAGCGTGTACCGCTGGAGGATTGAGGAGGATAAGCATTAACAGACACCAGGAGGAAGGTCCTGTGGGGAGGATAAAGAAGGTGTTTGGAGGAGGCAATGGGGAAGTAGCCCAGGGAGTTGTAGCTGTCATGCAGCTGTTACAGGAGGCACTATAGACAGCTGCGATCCACAGGGCCCTGGCCTGGAACCCGGAGTAGAGGGCGGGCCCGGGTTCCCCCCAAACCTCCCAACTCCTGATCAGACACAAGAGGAGCTGACCCAGACTGTGGGTTCCACAAGAAGGGAAGATCACTGAGGTGAACAAATCCGCCAATAAGCGCAAGACCAACCAAGGTAGAGGAGGAACTTTGTCACAATACGTTATGCACAGTAACATTACATACTCTTACAAGTAATGTGCATGGGTCCTTGGAACATTATTGCTCTACACTGGTAGATCCACAAGTACACTAATTGGTTTACAGAGTTTTCACGCATTGGTATTTATTGGGGTATTTAGTCCAGAATTGTTAAACTCAGGTAAATATGCAGGTGTTATTTATTTAAGGCTCAGTGGGATTGTCCATGAATCGTTACGGGAATGGATGAGGGTGGAAAGAACCTTCTTCCCTTCCTTGCACACCTGCAGTGCTACTATCACATGAGGACCATTACACTCAAAGGGGGCAGAGATAAGAGTGATAGGCAGCTGGAGGCAGCCTTCCTAGCTGTTTATCTGCAGGCAGAATGCATTGAAAGACTGGCACCACTGCCCTTTCTTTCCAAACCCCCTTATGAGGCTAAGGCTGTACACTGAAGATCTAGGCCTTAGCAAAATAAAACTAACTTATTTTAGATGCAGTGCAGCATAGCCATAGATCAAAACCCTGGTTTTCAGCACTACCCAGACTTGCCAGAAAGGCACAGTTACACCAGAACTTTCAGCTAGAACAGATGTAGCGCCGATGGCCTTCTGTATCTTTGCTGGCAACAGAACTGCCATAGGGTTTCCACGGCTCAGTCCAGATTTGTTCTATTGTTTAGACAAAGGAATGAAGTAGCAATTTATTGCCCATGCTAGGCCCATAGATATCAACATGGCTCTCACTGACAGAATGATAACAGGGAGCCTCATTAATGATTGCTTTGTTAATGAAAGCAAATGCCACTGTGGCAAGAACTATTATGAGTGAAATTGCTAATGCAGCAACTTTTGTAGTGTAAGGAAGATATTGAAAGTGAACCTGCCGCTCCAGAGATGTGTATTGGTATGGTAGCAATTTTATGAAGGTCAAGCTGTCCTAAAATAAAGAGAGAGAGTGAAAGGTAAACCATGTTTAGTAAATAAAGAGAAAGGTAAAAGAAAAAACATGTTACCCAAAGATTAAAAACAGGCAGTTAATTATAACCAGTTAGGTTATCTGCTGTCATAATCTGTGCAGCCTAGTTCTTTTGATAGAATTCTTCACAGGGGCAAGTACAGTAATCAGAAGGAAACAAAACACTAAGATGTCAAAGTCCATGACTAGACATATCATTTACAGAGTTTATTTATTCTTTTGTCTTGAGTAAAGACTGTCTTGAACACTTTGTCCTTGAGGAGAACACTAGCACTGCATAAAACAAGCCAATTGTGTCACAACAGCATCTCACCAGGAAAATGAAATCCTGAAATGTAAGATAGTGGCAAGAGAACAGATCTTATCAGAGAATCTGAACAATCACAGATTGACTAGGAACAAAACAAAAAAAGACAAAACAGTAAATTCCTGAAATCTGTTTTTAATCAGCAACCTTACTGATTGTATCACAGATTGCTTTTTAAACATACAATCCACAGTGTCATGAAGAATCTTAAGTGTCTGCTTGTATGATATGCCATTGCTTTATGTAGATGTGTAAGGTGTATAAATCTGCAGCAATCACACTGTGTGTGTAGTTTACAGTTACACTTCATGGTATAAAATAAATGAGTGGGGGTGGGTAAATAAGATTGGATAATAAAGTAAGAAACATCCTGTAATAAAGCCTCCTGTCCCAGATCTGGACTTTAGCGTCCAAAATCTGGGGGCTTACCTGAAACTCCCCCAAGCTCACTACCTGCTTGGATATTTTCTCGCTGCCACCAACTAGGACTATTGGGGGTCCTAGTACCCCCCCCGAGTCACCCCAACCTTCCCCTGGGGGACCCCCAAGACCCAGAGCCCTGGGTCTCCCTCTCTTCTCTCCCAGCTTCCCCCCCTTCCCTGGGTTAGCCGGTGCGAGACTAGACTTCACTCTTTGAATACAACCGGAGAGGCAATCTAGCGTCCCCGAGGCTATGCATTCACAGCTAATCACAGCTAGCACACAAGGAGATTCCCCCTCCCTGGTCTCGTAGCAGTAACTAGAGAAAAACTTCAAACACAAGAGAACAGAGATGATTCTTTTTCTCTTTCCCCGTAGCCTGCTCTTTCCCTGGAAACAATAGGAAAATAGCCCACAGCCTGGCTTTTCCCTTCCCTTTGCCTCACTAGGAAAAGAAACTCCCACCAGTTTTCAAAAGAACTTTATATAAAAAGAAAGAAAATACAAAACAATAATCTTGCATTAAGAAACTCAATACAGGCTCTTGCTTATAAGAAAATAAGAATAAACAGTCTGATTTAAAAGATAGCCCGATTAAACCAGTCCAGCAAATCAACATACATGTAAATACAACACAAAGCTCATCATAGCCGAATTACTTTGCTTTCCTTTGTACTCACAGATGTTTAGGAGAAACTTTGAGATAAGATGGAGTTAGAAGAAAACTTGTTTACCCATAGCCGAGGAAACAACAAAGACCCCGAGTATACAAATTCCCGCCCCTGACTTTAAACAATCCAGTTCTCTGATTGGTCCTCTGGTCAGGTGTTTGGTTCTCTTTGTTCCCCCTTTACAGGAAAAGAAAATTAACCCTTACCTTACCTATCTACTTATGACACATCCTAAATTTTGTACAGAGAGTGAATCAAACCTTATTTGATTCTGAAAAAGTTAAAATAAATATCAGAGGGGTAGCCATGTTAGTCTGGATCTGTAAAAGCAGCAAAGAGTCCTGTGGCACCTTACAGACTAACAGATGTACTGGAACATGAGCTTTCGTGGGTGAATACCCACTTCATTGAATGCATCCGAAAGATCATGCTCCAATACGTCTGTTAGTCTATAAGGTGCCACAGGACTCTTTGCTGCTTTTAAAATAAATAGTTGTTTTACTTTTCCAAATGCTTGGATGTGTGCTCTCTTGTACTCTTTTAATGATGTGTGACAGGTGCTTGAGGTATTTGTTTGGGGGAGGGTTTCTTGGAGGGGGAAGGGTGTGAAAACCAATATCTTAGTTTCTTATTTTACCTCTGAAATATCAGGAATGACATATCTGGCCTTTCCTGGTTTTCCTACAATTCCATCTCCCCCTCCCCCGTTAAACACACACACACACACACACACACACACGATATTTTTTCAACCTTAATTGAAGGTCTGGGATTTCTGAGTGGTTAGCACAAGAGAGCTTTTCTTCTATTTGTTAGAATTAAATATGTGTTTAAATTTAAAAGAAATGTTGTCAGCACAAAAAAAACCCCAAGCTTCCCCTGCCTCCCCCAAAAAGCAGATTTTACTTGCTTAGATTTTTCTGATTACTTTTCAATCATTCATGCAATCTTAAGAAAAATTCTGTGTGTGAATTAGAACTGATTTCTATAGAGAATTTGTCCTGGTCTACACTTCAAAAACTTATATTGATAAAAATATCACTCAGAGGCGTGGAAAATATACACCCGTGAGTGATTAGTTATACTAACGTAACCCCTGGTGTAGACAGCACTATGTCAATGAGAAGGCTTCTCACCTTGTCTCCTGGTGTGGAGAAAGTAAATAAGGAAGTGTTATTTACTCCTTCTTATAACACAAGAACTAGAGGTCACCAAATGAAATTAATAGGCTGCAGGTTTAAAAACAAAAGGAAGTATTTCTTCACACAATGCACAGTCAACCTGTGGAACTCTTTACCTGAGGATGCTGTGAAGGCCAAGACTAGGACAGGGTTAAAAAAAAAAACTAGATAAATTCATGGGAATGGAGGACAAGGGATGGATTGCTTGATGATTACCTGGTCTGTTCATTCCCTCTGAAGCATCTGGCATTGGTCACTGTCAGAAGACTGGGCTAGATACCTTTGTTCTGACCCAGTATGGCCATTCTGATGTTCTTAATGATGGAGAGCAACATAAAATCCTAAAGTAGACAGATAATTCCCAAAGGCTTTGAGATCCTTGGAACCCAACGTTCCCTAACAGAAATGGTCCAGCTGCTGAGAAGACATCTGCAGAGTTCTCGCTGTCCTACTGGTTGTATGTCCTCTTCAAAGGGCCATCACCAAAACCACTCAGTTCTGTACAGGACGCCTTTGAAACTGATGACACTTCTGCAGAGTTAGAGTAACTAACTAGCAACAGAAAAAAAAAAAATCCACAGCTCTGATCTGTTTAAAAGCACTGACTGATGAATGCATACACTGCCGTGTACTACTCACTTGTACCTAAGCTGCATAAGTCAGTCTGAGACAAGTACGTTTATTACTTGTCATAAAATATTAAGAAAATCGCAAAGCTGGATTCTAATATCTCCCCCGCCCAGAAAAGCATTACATGTTGTTCTGCTTCATCTGGAAACTTCGATCATCTAAAGATTTATTTTTGAAAAGTTGAAGTGGTTTTAGGCCAAAAGACATTAGTAATCAGTTCGTTCTAAAAGCTGGAAAGTTCCAGTGATAACAGAACTTTACCAAACACCTGCCTTCAACAAGAAATAACTGCATGGAGGGGGAAATACCACATAAAATAGGCACATTTATTTGCATTTTCCAATCTTCTCCAGTGCCTAATCCATTATGGTCTCATTTGTCTGCTGCCTTCATAGCCAATATCAATCTAAAATTAGTACTGCAAAATACCAAATGGGTAGGCTGTAGCTGCTGAAGGAGGAACTAGCTTTTTCCTATTACTGCTACAGAAAACAAAATGAAATCTCACCTCCCAAAAAAGAATATTGTGATTTCCTATATATTATGCATGTATATATCTATGTCCACACATGCATATTATGTAATCATGATAAAATAAGATGCCACATCAAAACTTGCATTTATCATCACTTTTAACCACCAACTCACCTGCCTTTTTAAGTGGTGTGTTTGTTTAAAAACATTCCTTTTCTTGTTTTTGTGGGGAGGAGCTATTTAAAAAAAAAAACACATTAGAAGTACAAGTCCTGTGTATGTTCTCTATGAAAGTATGTGAGTGACTGGGAGAACTATGAACCTAATGACATCAGCAGCAAAACAGAAGTGAAACCGTATTACCGGAGTTGGGATCAAACTGCTCAAAAATCTCTGCATTTGTTAACATATGTTTAACATAAATGCCTGAGAAAGGATGTTTTATTAAACTCAAAATGCGGCTAATACAGGTCATCAAATCATAGGACTGGAAGGGATCTTGAAAGGTCAAATAGTCCAGACCCCTGCACTCATGGCAGGACTAAGCATTATCTAGTCAAGAGAGGAGAACATTCCCAGCCCATACCATGCCTCCAAAGCACTCTCCAGCAGAGCCAGATGATATATTCCTAAGGGAAAACATAACAGAAAACAATTCTCAAGCCTTCTCTATACATCATAAGGGAAATAAAAAGCACAAGCTGAGTTCACACTCAGAATGTGGATTACCACCAGTCTTTGGGAGTTAATAGTATGTTTTCCCTTGTTCAAAAGGTAAACAGGATTGTCCATGTGCCTGTGACAGGGGTTTGAGTCCGGAGCTGACTCCATATCCTGTTACTCAAATCCCCACCAATATAAGTTATTTGGGACCTAAATAAAGGCTCAGTTAACAAGTGGAGCACCCAGCAGCTGGAAGCAGATGAGTAGAGAGGAAGGAAGACCTGAAAGGCAGGGAGTTGAGAGCATGAAGGAAGGCAGAGCTGGCTGCTGCTCCCATCGTCAAAAGCAAGTGGCTGTAACTTGTAAATAAAGCTAGAACAGTATAATAAAGCCTAGTGCTGAAGGTGGCTTGGAGTGAGTGAGATCTGTACCTAAGGTGAGAGACTCAGAGGACCACTCTGTGACAGTACCCTTATCCTCAAGTTTAATAAAGATTTGCCTTCTGTAGGCTCTCTACCACCTTTCCTCAGAGAGATAGACTTTATAAAGCTAGTTACAATAATTTTTGGTGGAGAGAATGACTTTCAGTTGTACATTATTCAGACCTATTTCAAAATGTGAGGTGTTATATTTCAGAAAACACAATTTGAACAGAATTTAGCACCTGAGGTGAAGCCATTGAAATCAGCAGGATGACTGAAATAAGAAAGATTTGGAGAGTCAAGGCCTTAGGAACACAACCACCCCGGTGATAATGTGGTATATGTATAGAATAACTAGCATTTTTTGTTCTATTCACCAAGTCTTCAAAAATTCTAGCAGGTTGGTGCCTGCAAAGGCAGGCACCGTTTCTGTGAGGGAGAACTCATGCAAGATGTGAGAGGAGATGTTTTTTCTCTCTAGACAACAAAAGTAGGGTCTCAGTTTTTTGTTTACTCAACGTAAGATGTAACATTCAGGATGAAAGTATTGGTTTATCCAGTTTAGATTATGCAGTCCCATTTTAACTTCAGTTAACTGATTGCCAGTTAGTCAACTGGCAGGCAAATGCTAATCTAGACTCACTACACGTTTGGTTCAAGAACACAAGTATTTGTGGATTGCCCTAGGGCTGAGTCCAAGGGAACTATGCTAACAGCTACAGCGTTAAATGCACATCATTATCTTTATAGTCTTAGTGTCAGACCACACAAATCACAGAGCCCAAAAGCAGAGCCCTAGAGTAAAGCACAAATGTGTGTGGAGTTTTCAGACTAGCATTCAGTATTGTGTTAACTCTTGTCTACACTAGAAACTTTTACTGCTTTAAATAAACTGCCATAAACCCGCTGCTCCCGCCATGTGGATGCAGTTATACTAGTATAAAAGTACTGATACCAGTATAGCTGGGACCATGCTTCAGTTTCACCTCTGCACCTGTCTTTCAGTTTCCCTTCTGATAGAACAGTACCACTTGTGGTATGGTCACTGATGTGGATTGAGAGATTCAGGCCAGCAGTCAAAGCAAAAGCCCCCTCTGTCTGGGGACTACATCTCCCAGAATTCCCTTGTTCTAGGTGAACTGGGCCAGACTATACTTGGTCCCTAAAAGGGCCAGTACACACCCTATTACAAAGTCTAAAATTCAGGAGTGCTGGTGAGAAACTGTATGCCCGATTCTTTCCCACTCAGCCCAGCACAGACTGGCAGGGGAGAGGGGCATCAGGGAGCTCTTTACTTTTCCCAGATGTTCAAGCTTAGCGGCTGCAACCCTGCTGTAACTGAGAACAGCCCCCCAGCTGCTCTAATTTATTATAGTTGGCTATGGACCCTATGGGACACTATGCCAGCAAAGAATTGGTGAGACGGAGCTCGTCCCCTCCCTGAGCTATCACATATCACAAGTGGATCAGAACTGGGGGAGAGACTGTCCCTGAAACTTTATTTCCAGGCTCTGGTCACGTTACTTGACTCAGGATTCTAAAAACAAATACCCTCATCACATGAAAGTGGCTAGTAGACACTGAATCTGATGTTGCAAAATTAGCCTCAATTTTGAGAGTTCGTTGACAATGCTGTCTTTTCTTTACCTTCTGTATGATTAACTGGCAAACCTGTTCCCTGTGTGGCATCATTCCACCATATGCTCTGCTGCCCACTTGCTGATTTCATTCCCGGCTTTCTCAGGCTTTGTATTTGAGGCATGCCTGTAATCTGTCAGTCCTAGCTTCTGCTTTTGAGCGAAGAATAACTGTTGAAGAAAGCAACCATTTTTCTCCCCATTTTCAATGGCCTGCTAAGCACTTACCAATTGCACCAGTTCACAAACCCTATCTTGTTATATATCATTAATTACCTGTTAAACATACAGTACATCTGGCTAGGGACAAACCAGAGAGTTTATGTAGCTTTAAAAAAAAACAACCCACACATTCCACTCTTATCAGATCTCTGCTAGCAATATCATACTTCTACTAAACTTTTGTCAGCCTGCAGATGGTTGCAGTTTCCATTCACCCTGGGAAGAAGATAATTAAGCAATCTATCAATTGTGAGGGTGGCTGGGGTATGATGGTTCCTTGTGGTCTTGACCTTGATGTTTTGGATGCTTTGATGGATATACTAGCTTTAACCATTACCTTAAGGTCAAGGGTATCTTTGTGCACCAGAGACAAGAACAACAACATTTATATTCTTCAAATTACCCAGCATTTTGCCATCTACCTGCAGGCTCTCCTCAGAGCCCTTGCTTACAGGATTACAACACGTTATGTTAGCACAGGTGTTGCAAGAAAAAAACTGAAGTGTCTATCGTCATCTATTTTTCCTTGTTGTTGTTCCAGCTGCTCACACTGCAGCAGCACAGTGAATTCACATGGCTATGATGTAGCCATGGAGGCACATAGAACGGACTTGCCTTTTATGTCCTTTTCTTCTGCATATCAAAGCTAGAGGTGTTTCAGGGGATGGCTTGTCAGGCCATCACCCAACCCTCCCATTTTATCCAAACTTAGTAGCATAATTAGAAACAAGGAACCCAACAGTGTAGTTCCAACTGTTCACTCAATTTTCTCTAGGTTCCAAATTCAGGTTACCAGAATTCAGTACCAATAACTAGGACTGCATTTCACAGAAAGTAAAGCAAGGAAATCTTTATTTTGGGCAATTGTTATTCACTACTAAGGACTCTCACTTGAGCAGTTTTCTATTACAATAAAGTGTCTTTAACTACACTAGCTATATTCATCACAGAGGGTAGTTAAGTGGTAACTCAGCATGGAGAAAGCCTTTAGACAAAGAACATAGATGAAAATGATAGTTCTGTTTCCTCTGCCAAACTCAATGAGTAAGGGAGCAAAGGAACAATAGAAGCTTCTGCATCCTTAACTGTGCTATAGCAACAAGAGAGGTGCTACTTCAGAACCTGCGAGGAAGGACTCTGTTGCCCCTTCTTGGTGAGAGAGGTGTTTGTCCAAGCAGTTTCAGTTCTGGTATTGCAATGGTTGTTCAACCATACTGGCATGTGCTAAATGCTAACCACCTGTGTTAAATGCACTGCACAGGGCAACTCCAACTTTTCTGGAGTGGTAGAGCCCACCCAAGGGTTTTTATGTCTATCTGCAGGACCCAGGCCTAGGCTTGGATGGGCTAGCAACTCTCCATCTGAACCCACTGCTATGAAAGCCTGACTGCATTTACCTCACATCACTCTTATTGGCTGGACAGCATCAATTCACACCTGTCCATCAGTCATTCCACCACATAAGATACCAGAGCTGCTTCAGGACAGAACATTATGGAGCACATATGCATGGTGGCCTCCACACCGTCCAAGCGACAGCATAAGAACTAACCAGCACATAAAAGCCCTTGAGCCTCACCAGCACATAGACTGTTTATTTGAACTGACCACTGGTTTTGATCTTAACAGTTTCAGATAAGTAACTCCCTAGATCTTCTGTTCTCTCTAATGAAAATTAGCGACAGGTTCTGTTCATATAAGCACCCAGATCATCTGAACCTTTTGAATCTGGAGAATTCCAGAGGAAATTCCATGAGAGCAGGCTGTCCTGTGGGATTTCCAAAACATAGGATATGATTGCTAGGGATACTCAGCACCTCAGCTGAAGTTAATTGGGTGAGGCAGGTGCTCAGCACCTCTGGGGAAAAAAAATCAGGCTCTTAGGGCCAGATACTAAGTTTACTGAATTCATTTTGCACCACATGAGAAGCACACAATGAATTTAAACTGTCAGGAGATTTCTGTCAGTCCAGGTGGGACTCCCTGCTGATGCAAGACTGCCAGATTCAGTTCTGCTTTCTCCTCTGCCAGCTGTCCCATCCTAACCCCTAATATAAGCGTAGGAGTGTATGTGTTGTGGCAGATTGTTAGCACCAGAACCAGCAAGAGCAGATGAACATAAGAACGGCCATACCGGGTCAGACCAAAGGTCCATCTAGCCCAGTATCTGTCTATCGACAGTGACCAATGCCAGGTGCCCCAGAGGGAGTGAAGCTAAGAGCCAATGATCAAGTGATCTCTCTCTTGCCATCCATCTCCATCCTCTGATGAACAGAGGCTAGGGACACCGTTCCTTATCCATCCTGGCTAATAGCCATTTATGGACTTAGCCACCATGAACTTATCCAGTTCCCTTTTAAACATTGTTATAGTGCCAGCCTTCACAATCTCCGCAGGTAAGGAGTTCCACAGGTTGACTGTGCACTGTGTGAAGAAGAACTTCCTTTTATTTGTTTTAAACCTGCTACCTATTAATTTCATTTGGTGACCCCTAGTTCTTGTATTACTGGAATAAGTAAATAACTTTTCCTTATCCACTTTCTCCACATCACTCATGATTTTATATACCTCTATCATTCCCCCTTAGTCTCCTCTTTTCCAAGCTGAAGAGGCCTAGCCTCTTTAATCTTTCCTCATATGGGACCCTCTCCAAACCCCTAATCATTTTAGTTGCCCTTTTCTGAACCTTTTCTAGTGCTAGAATATCTTTTTTGAGGTGAGGAGACCACATCTGTACACAGTATTCGAGATGTGGGCGTACCATGGATTTATATAAGGGCAATAATATATTCTCAGTCTTATTCTCTATCCCCTTTTTAATGATTCCTAACATCCTGTTTGCTTTTTTGACTGCCTCTGCACACTGCGTGGACATCTTCAGAGAACTATCCACGATGACGCCAAGATCTTTTTCCTGACTCGTTGTAGCTAAATTAGCCCCCATCATATTGTATGTATAGTTGGGGTTATTTTTTCCAATGTGCATTACTTTACATTTATCCACATTAAATTTCATTTGCCATTTTGTTGCCCAATCACTTAGTTTTGTGAGATCTTTTTGAAGTTCTTCACAATCTGCTTTGGTCTTAACTATCTTGAGTAGTTTTTAGTATCATCTGCAAACTTTGCCACCTCACTGTTTACCCCTTTCTCCAGATCATTTATGAATAAATTGAATAGGATTGGTCCTAGGACTGACCCTTGGGGAACACCACTAGTTACCCCTCTCCATTCTGAGAATTTACCATTAATTCCTACCCTTTGTTCCCTGTCTTTTTAACCAGTTCTCAATCCATGAAAGGACCTTCCCTTTTATCCCATGACAGCTTAATTTACGTAAGAGCCTTTGGTGAGGGACCTTGTCAAAGGCTTTCTGGAAATCTAAGTACACTATGTCCACTGGATCCCCCTTGTCCACATGTTTGTTGACCCCTTCAAAGAACTCTAATAGATTAGTAAGACACGATTTCCCTTTACAAAACCATGTTGACTATTGCTCAACAGTTTATGTTTTTCTATGTGTCTGACAATTTTATTCTTAACTATTGTTTCGACTAATTTGCCCGGTACCGACGTTAGACTTACCGGTCTGTAATTGCCGGGATCACCTCTAGAGCCCTTTTTAAATATTGGCGTTACATTAGCTAACTTCCAGTCATTGGGTACCGAAGCCGATTTAAAGGACAGGTTACAAACCTTAGTTAATAGTTCCGCAACTTCACATTTGAGTTCTTTCAGAACTCTTGGGTGAATGCCATCTGGTCCCGGTGACTTGTTAATGTTGAGTTTATCAATTAATTCCAAAACCTCCTCTAGTGACACTTCAATCTGTGACAGTTCCTCAGATTTGTCACCTACAAAAGCCGGCTCAGGTTTGGGAATCTCCCTAACATCCTCAGCCGTGAAGACTGAAGCAAAGAATCCATTTAGTTTCTCCGCAATGACTTTATCGTCTTTAAGCGCTCCTTTTGTATCTCGATCGTCAAGGGGCCCCACTGGTTGTTTAGCAGGCTTCCTGCTTCTGATGATGTACTTAAAAAACATTTTGTTATTACCTTTGGAGTTTTTGGCTAGCGTTCTTCAAACTCCTCTTTGGCTTTTCTTATTACACTCTTGCACTTAAGCTGGCAGTGTTTTGTGCTCCTTTCTATTTGCCTCACTAGGATTTGACTTCCACTTTTTAAAGGAAGTCTTTTTATCTCTCACTGCTTCTTTTACATGGTTGTTAAGCCACGGTGGCTCTTTTTTAGTTCTTTTTTACTGTGTTTCTTAATTTGGGGTATACATTGAAGTTGGGCCTATATTATGGTGTCTTTAAAAAGGCCCATGCAACTTGCAGGGATTTCACTTTAGTCACTGTACCTTTTAACTTTTGTTTAACTAACCCCCTCATTTTTGTATAGTTCCCTCTTTTGAAATTAAATGCCACAGTGTTGGGCTGTTGAGGTGTTCTTCCCCCCACAGGATGTTGAATGCTATTGTATTATGGTCACTATTTCCAAGCGGTCCTGCTATAGTTACCTCTTGGACCAGCTCCTGCGCTCCACTCAGGATTAAATCTAGAGTTGCCTCTCCCCTTGTGGGTTCCCATACCAGCTGCTCCATGAAGCAGTCATTTAAAAGTATCGAGAAATTTTATCTCTGCATTTCGTCCTGAAGTGAAATGTTCCCAGTCAATATGGGGATAATTGAAATCCCCCACTATTATTGGGTTCTTAATTTTGATAGCCTCTCTAATTTCCCTTAGCATTTCATCATCACTATTACTGTCCTGGTCAGGTGGTCGATAATAGATCCCTAATGTTATATTTTTATTAGAGCATGAAATTTCTATCCATAGAGATTCTATGGAACATGTGGATTCGCTTAAGATTTTTACTTCATTTGAATCTACATTTTCTTTCACATATAGTGCCACTCCTCCCCCTGCACGACCTGTTCTGTCCTTCCGATATATTTTTGTACCCCGGAGAATGATTGTGTCCCATTGATTGCTCTCAGTCCACCAGGTTTCTGTGATGCCTATTATATCAATATCCTCCTTTATCACAAGGCACTCTAGTTCACCCATCTTATTATTTAGACTTCTAGCATTTGTGTACAAGCACTTTAAAAACTTGTCCCTGTTTATTTGTCTGCCCTTTTCTGATGTGCCAGATTCTTTTTTATGTGACTGTTTATCATCTGATCTGGCCCTTACATTATCCTCTTCCGTCCTCTGTTCCTGACTATAACCTGGAGATTCCCTATCATCAGACTCTCCCCTAAGAGAAGTCTGTGTCCGATCCACATGCTCCTCTGCAGCAGTCGGCTTTCCCCCATCTCCTAGTTTAAAAACTGCTCTACAACCTTTTTAATGTTTAGTGCCAGCAGTCTGGTTCCACTTTGGTTTAGGTGGAGCCCATCTCTCCTGTATAGGCTCCCCCCATCCCAAAAGTTTCCCCAGTTCCTAATGAACGTAAACCCCTCCTCTCTACACCATCATCTCATCCACGCATTGAGACTCTGAAGCTCTGCCTGCCTACCTGGCCCTGCGCGTGGAACTGGGAGCATTTCTGAGAATGCCACCATAGAGGTCCTGGATTTCAGTCTCTTCCCTAGCAGCCTAAATTTGGCTTCCAGGACATCTCTCCTACCCTTCCCTATGTCATTGGTACCTACATGTACCACGACCACCGGCTCCTCCCCAGCACTACACATAAGTCTGTCTAGATGCCTCGAGAGATCCGCAACCTTCGCACCAGGCAGGCAAGTCACCATACGGTTCTCCCGGTCATCACAAACCCAGCTATCTATGTTTCTAATGATCGAATCTCCCATTACTAACACCTGCCTTTTCCTAGCAACTGGAGTTCCCTCCCCCGGAGAGGTAACCTCAGTGCGAGAGGCAACCCCAGCACCATCTGGAAGGAGGGTCCCAACTATGGGAAGGTTTCCCTCTGCTCCCCATTGACTGCTCTGCTTCCCTGGGCCTTTCTTCCTCCTCAACAGCACAGAGGCTGTCTGAGCGGAGGTGGGACAATTCTACAGTGTCCCGGAAAGCCTCATCAACATACCTCTCTGCCTCTCTTAGCTCCTCCAGTTCCGCCACCCTGGCCTCCAAAGTCCGTACGTGGTCTCTGAGGGCCAGGAGCTCCTTGCACCGACTGCACACATACACCACCCGCCCACAAGGCAGGTAATCATACATGCTACACTCAGTGCAATAAACTGGATAGCCCCCACTCTGCTGCTGGGCTTCTGCCTGCATTGTCTCCTAGTTAATGAAAGGGTGGTTTAAAGAAAGGGGTTTTGGAATATGGTTTGGATTATAGGTTTTAAGGGGACTACAGGGGAACAGGTAGGACCGACAAGGGACCCCCCCCCCTTCCCACTCCCCTTCCAAACTCCCTTGCAAAACTCCCTGTTAGCAGCCCCTGGTCGCAAGCTCCCTGGTCGCTTGTGCATGGCTTTATACCCTGGCCTGAGTTAATGCCCCGCCCCACTGATTAAGGCTCAGCCAATTACCAGAGGCTTCGAGCTTTCAAACCTTCCTTTGAAGCTCATGGCCTCCAACTGCCAGCCACAGCACACGGTCCTTCAAACAACCAAACAAACAGACTGACAAACACAAGCTCAGCACACTGCAAGTAACCCCCAAACACAAACACAAACACTACAGACAGTCACTTACCCCACATACGCTGTATTTGCTTCTCCTTCACCTGGAGAACTCCCTTGCAAAACTCCCTGTTAGATATCCCCTGTTCGGGATTACAAAATGAGAAATCAAGGGGAAAGAAGGAAGTTATCAAGTCTAACATAGGTTTGGGAAGATGCCTATTCTAGCCAAACACATTCTTCTTTCCCTAATGGTAATTCCTCTTTTGAATCTTGGAAAAGACTTGCATGGAGTTTATTGCAATCCTGGAGGTCACATCTTCTCCTTGAACTCCCACTCCCTCTTTTTTAGACTCATGAGCTTGGATTTCTTGTTTCTTCAGCTTGCTCAGACAGATTGGATGTTCCCTAAGCCCTCACAATTCTAGAACGTTTACAGCACAAATTAGTGTGGACATAAGATATACTGTATATTTTAGGATCGTTTATATACTCTGAGCATATTTACCACTGTAATAAAAATAGTGTCTTTATTGTATAAGATCAAATAGTTCAGAGATAAAGAAATTATGGAAAAATCAAATGCATTTTTCACACCATTAAATACTTCATATACAAAACAAATGCTAGCAAAAAGTATTTACTTAGCTCTTGAAATTGAAGGGACATCATCAAACCAAAAAAAAATGTAATCTGAAAAAGCCAGTCCCTGTTACAATTACAAATAATACCTAAGATTACTATAATTGGGATAAATATATCCTCTATTTCATTGTTTGTTTGCTTTCTGCATTTGGCAGCACTTTCTGTATACGCCCTCATTTATTTAGTAAATTGGTCCTTTGCTGAAAAAACTCGTTAACTGGGTGTAATCCTGTACCTTTCCTCTTTTCCTATGGCCTTCTGTAGGTTGCTGAACTCATCAGGTGGGTCTTCAGTGGCTCAGGCCTCCAGCTAAGTTACTCTATTAATAGGTGAATGGATGAATCCCTTCTGGGGTAACAAAGATGCAACAAAGACTATCACTGGGACCTTGTTAATATCTTCAGCCTCATTTCTTGGCTCAGTTCTCAGCCCATTCTGGGCTAGCTTTAAGTCCTTCTTTCCCCATGTTATAGATCACTGCCCCCAGGCTTTCTCCCTGAAGACTTTTCTTTCCCCAATCTTACTGCCCCATCTCTCCAGCCAGGTCCTCTCTCAAGTTCAGTCCCCTTCTGGAGGGAGCAGAGGGGAAGAAACCAAGAGTTCCCCAGACAGTTGGTCTGCCCTTCGCAGGGTCTTCAGCCCCCATCCCTAAGCCCTTTAAATTCCAGCCCTTTCCTTGGACTCCTAAACAAAACTCATCCCCTTCCCAGGGGGGAATCCAGGAATGCCCATTACTCCAGGTCCCAACCCAGGGACCCTATAAAGAGCAGCCATGTACTGCTTCCTTTAATAGCTGTTGTTGCTGCTGCATTCCATGGGCTGCTTCCCACTAAGTCCTATCACCTTCACCCATTACTTTAGGGTTACAGTCCTTGGCTTCTTGCCATCTGTCCCTTGTTTGAGCAGGGTCTCCCCTAAGCCTCCTTGCCTGGGGAGTTTCTCTGTTTTCCAGCTCATTGTCACTTTTCTAATCCCCGCCAGCAACTGACTTGCAGCTCCTTTTATCTGAGCCTGCTGCATTCTGATTGGCTGCTTCCCTGCAGCCTTTCTAGGCAGGCCTGGAGAACCCACCTTCACTGCTTCTTTCTGGGGTAGGGTACAGTAGGACCATGAGGCCTCCAGCAAGGGGCCTCAAAGGGCCTGGTACACCCTATCACATTAACATCAACAGAGGAGCAGAAACATTCTTATTTTTAGAGGAATTTTATAAAACACAGTGTCCCTTTAAAGTTCAGTCTCCTCTTTGGTGAGCAACAAGTAGAGAAGCATCTGCAAGCAAAGTGTGGCCAGGGAGAACACTAGAAGGAGAGATGTGGTATGCAACAGGCTACCTCTGTTTATCTAGCTAGGTTTTTTAAAGGTCCCTCATCATTGTGCTATCTGGGCACCTTCCCCAAGAAGTATTGCTTCCCACTGTGTGCTGCCAACAGCCTCTCCATGGCAACACAGTATGGTTTAAGTTATTTGTTGCTGATCAAAGAGGGTGATACTAGGTAACAGCTGCTCAGAACAGTATATACTGTGCATCCATGAATGCTGCTCCAATGGCACAACAGCTAGCAAGCCAGCAATGCTGCCAGAGTCACTCAAGGGATAAGAGGCTGCAGGTACTCAACTGACTTCTGATCCACTGTGCTGAGATCTACCCAAATGTCTAATTGAATTAAGTATCTGGTTTTAAAGAAGCTTGCTTAGGTTTATCGTGGGGAAGACGGAGTTGATGCTGGAAGGAAGAGGAAGCACTTCAAGAGACTGGCAGAGTATGACCAAAAGCACCTCTGTGTTCACTCCCTATTTACTATTGTAATAATCTTTGTACAAAATATGCCTTGTGAGGTATCATTTGAAAACTAATAACTTGCTGGTCAGTAATATGGTGAAATGTATGTAGCAACATTATATGTAATCTGATGTCGTTAGCACATGTTCAAACCCACACAGGCCTGACTAAGCAAAAGTTGTTAAACAGGACTGTCCTAAACAAAGGAATGTGAGTTTACTGCTTATATTTAAATTGAGACACACAGAGTCCATGAGACAGCAAAAGGGGGAAATGGCAGGAGACAAGGCAAACCTGCATTTTCAGCATACGCAGGGGAGAGGAGAGAGCATGGGGCTACCTTCACCATCAGACTCCATGGCACCTTCTTCACTGTTTGAATAAACTTTGCTTTGAAGGGTAATCCTCAGAAAAATGCACTTCAAAGGGTGACTAGACTATAAAAGTGAGGGGCAAAAACATCCCAAGGCATCTCTCCCTATCTCTCCACCCCTCTCTTTCACCTAAGAAATCAAAGGAACCAGCCCTTTCAATTTGGAGGAGGACCTGACCTAAGAATTTAGTCAATAATGTTGCTGGGAACATGTGGTAAGGATTTTACCTCGAACCAGGTCTAGCTTGTTACGTTTTAACTATGAGAAAGCATTGTATCTTTATTTTTCTTGTAACCATTTCTGGCTTTAATGTCTTATGCTTGTACTCATTTAAAATCTCTCTTTGTAGTTAAATAAACGTGTTTTATTTTTAAATCAAAACTAATCCAGTGTTGTGTTTAAACTGAACAGTTTGGTAACTCCAGTTAAAATAGCAAACTATTGAATACTGACCCATTACGTGGGCAACAGACCTATATTACCTGAACAACCCCGGAGAGGGCTGGAAAGTGCAGAATACACATACTGGGGAAAATTCAGGACCGTGAGTTTGTTGGGGCCACACTGCAAGTAGTAACCAAGGCTGATGGGAGCCAGAATGTGGCTGGTGTGTTCCTGACAGGCTGCTGGGGTCAGAGGTTCTGGGCCAGTGCTGTAGCTACACACAGACACTACGGCTGTGACCTGCCTGCTGTTAGACTGTTTGTGAGTGGCCCAGCAAAGCATTGTGAGGCACCCAGGGTTACAGGCAAGGTGGTGACACAATCTCTCACTGGTTTGGACTGCACCCCAGAATGTGGCACAGAAGGATTAGGTTTGCTCCCCCAAATGAAGAGGCTATTTATCTGCCCTGTAAGTGTCAAGCTGGTACATAGTTATGGACTTGGCACTCCACCTGAGCACCCCTATACTACCAGTGACCACAGAAGTGCCTTTCTTCATCTTTGGCTAGCCAGGAGATTGCAGCTCTTGGTCTTGGATATGGATCTAACTACTTCAAGATACAATATGTGATTCACATGACTTCTTTGCACCAGCTCACCTTTAATAAAGGAGGTTGACGAATCATCCAGTGACTTTTTTTCTCCTCTAATCAGTTACCAAGAATGAGGCTTTTGGAAAATACCCTATCTTAGATTGTAAGCTTGCTGGGGGTTGAGACTGGGTTTTTTTGTACCACACTGAGCACAATGGGGTCCTGGTCCATGACTGGGCTCTTAGGCTCTACTGAAATGCAAATAATAGACGAGGGTAGAGACTAATTCTTTATTCAGACAACAGTGATATTTCTCTTGTATCTTGGGTTTGACACCTGGATTCTACAATGACATAATGCTTTGGAACTATGTAAACAGACAAACATCTGAGGGGCTATAAAGTCATGCCTCATGCACCATCTCGCTTCCACAAGGTAGAAGAATGTATTGTTATTTCCACCCCCTCAGCTGTACAGTTTTGCCAATGATTTTACTCCTTCTGCATTATTTCGTGTGGCAACGTTTGTCCTTGTTGGGTTAAAATAAGGAATTTTGCATCATTACCAAAAGCTCCCTGTACACAGGTGTGCCCTTAAAATGACAAATGACAACTACGACTTCATTTACAATTTGAAACCCACACTTACAATGAACAAATAGGCCTTATTAAAAGGACACTATTTCAATGTTGCACAATATCTGCAAAACCATATATCACAGCTGACTATTGAAATTCTATAACCTGAATAGGAGAGGTACAAATGAGATGTAAAGAAAAACAAATCTTTTGAAATGCGGTTCATTTTTCACTTCAGAATTATAATGATCAACTATGATCCATAACAAACAGATCATTACCCCAAACGGTAATAAATCCTGAGCTCTTGTACCATAAGCACTTAAGATAGAGTAGGCGCAGTAGCAAAGCCTGTATTTCATGTACACTTCAAATTATCCAGGATATATGTGGATCAGTCTGTAATATGGTTAACACATATTTCTATTAAAAAGTGCTACCAAAATCCATTGCCAAAGGGCACAAAAATCCAATATAGTTTATTCTCTGCATTCCAAGTGACTTAGAAGACGTGAAGGAGTCATCAGCTAATAATGTCTGAAGTAGAGTCTGATCAGCAAAGTATTTTCACCTTAGACAGTCAGAAATGAAGTCCCCCAGTTGAATTCTGTATCCATGTGAAATGGATTCTAGCTAAGCCCTGACTTGCACTTACTAGCAGTTACTGAATACATTAAATTAGGCTTAATAGTATACATCAAATATTGGATCGACATATTTCAATTATACTGTCTGGTTGTAATTTACATAAGGACAGATTTTCAGCTGATGTCAATGAGCTAATCTGGTCCATGAATATTAACTACACAAGCTAAATTTTCAGATGTTATCATTCAGGTTCTTTCATCTACTATCTATTACACATAACACTCATACATCTTCATGCATGAGAAAAAGCTTCTCTCTTTTTTTAAGACAGTAATAATAATGCAATGTTTTAAGGTAACTATGTGCCAGTGTATTTCTGAGTGTGGTCAGACACACAATCGTACTTTAAAATGTTTTTACGTGGTTGAAATGAGAGACATTTTCAGTGGATGGATGGGAGATCTGCATACAAGGCCCCGGTCCTTCACAGGGCTCTGAGTGGGTGGACCCCCACTGGGGTCAATGGAACTCCATGTGGTATGGACAGAGGGATCTGCCCATGTAGAACCAGTTGATAGATCAAGGTCAACATACCTTAGACTACCTTAGAAAAAACATCTACCTATTTAGAAAGAGAGAGAGAGTGAGAGATGGCCATAGCTATAGAACCAATGAAAGCTTTCAGAATGCTATTGCAATATTTACTACAGCTGCAGTCAGCAGATGCACTCATGCTGGAATCCCCTAGGTATAGGGGAAAGGAGCTGCCAGCAGGACATATGCAATGAATGGCCTTTAACCATGGAACCTACTCTCGGTCCTTTGGCCTGAAATAACCTTCATGGAAAACTGCATGGCCAATTGATTTATCCAGGCTGTGGGGGAGGATAACACAATGAGAGGATATTGATTAGCCTTTCATTCCATCTCTGGTCAGCTCATTTCTAGTTTGGGGATGAGGATGGAGGTAGCTGCTTTTACAGAATACTTTCCCCCTGTGTGACTGCATTTTTAATGTCATGGCAGAGAACAGATCCATTGTTTTACAGATCACAGATTGGAATAAGTAAATATACTGCACCCAGCAGTCCTGTCGATGTAAAAAAGAGGTGCATGTTCAGATGATTGGCATGGGATATATCAGTAACAGTTCTTTTTGTGTTTTTGTTGTTGTACACTTGCTGAGCTTAGTCCAACATCTCTCATCGGTGAAGAGGTAGAAACTCAGTCATTCCAGACAAATGGTATATTCTCTAGTGCTTTATCTAGTGAGCCTTCATAGCTCTTGGCATTCTGAAGCTTTTCCACAGGGTGACCATATGCTGAGATACGTTCATGAATCAGCTGCCCTTCCATTCACACAACTGAGCCACAGCTTTGATTATTTTAATGGAAAAGTAATATTACGAAAGTGTGAATTTTAACGGTCTTTAATGGGCTTGGTGGTTTTTCTTTTCTGAACTAAAGTCAGTCACTATCTCATTTTTCTCTTCATTTCATCTCATCCTGTAGCCAGATTTACCCTCCAGGAGCATTAATTGCTCACAGTCATGACAGACATACACCACGCAACTGTAACTAACTGAACTCTGGCTCAGTGACATTCCCAGTTCACCAAAGGTCTGAAGGGTTCCACAAGCCCAAAGCATAGCCTTACTTCCTGGGAATAAACGGCAATCCAGAGCACAGCTTGGGTTCCCCAAGCCCACAATCGCCACAGTATGTAACAGACTGGGGGAGGGAGAGATCACCCGAGTCCTCAAAGCTCCATTTCTAAGACAGCAGGAGAAGATCTTAGCAACTGCCCAGAAGCTAGCTTTGAAGTCTGTTGCCAGGTTTGCAGGACCCTGAATGCAACTGATGAAGCCTGAGGGCTGGCTCCCTCCATTATCTGAAGTTAACTGCAAATTTCAGGTAAACAAGATTCCAAGGTACAACACAAAAGGCAACTACAACAACCTCATTTATGAGTAGTAATTAGTGAACAATACTTGGTGCTTCTCTCTCCAGCCATTGAGCTTCACAGCACTAGGATTATCATTTATTTTACAGATAGAGAAACTGAGGCAGGGAGAGTAAAGGTTAATTTTTTACCATCTTTACTCAGATAAAACTCCCAATCAGCCTACGTAAGCTTCTCAGCGAGAACAGGGAGGTAGTGTAAGAATCAACATTAGAACTCAGGAGAGCCTGGCTCCCAGTCCTGTATTCCTACTCCTACCCCATATATTAGGTATAGTGTGTGTCAGCCAGATTGTGACAGTCCTTACATTGCTGTGCAGGAGTAGGGGCTATGCAAGAAGATTGCCCCTCATGTCCGGCTCCCTGTGCTCTAAAGAGTGCAGGGGGCATTCCTGCTCCTCTTGCAACCCCTCTTCACTGGTGCACCCGCAGGACTGATCCACAGCAGCTTGATGGACTGAGCGGCTAGCACAAACCCTGAACATGGAGAAGCCCTGGAGAAGATTCTGCTTGCCTGAATCATACAACCCTGCCTTCAATTCACCTCCTGCAGTCACGCCATCCCCCTGGAGAGGGCTGTGTCGTAAAAGCCACAATCCAGGCCTACATGAGTGTAAATTCTTCCTTCTCCTCCTTTTTCATCAGTATTTCCTTGCATAAAATTTCAGTTATCTGTATATAAATCAAACAAACAGAGAATATTAGTCCCATCCCTATAAAGAACAGTTTACTGTGATATGTTTGACTGAAACTTCTGTGCATGATAGTTTGTTGGCTGTCCCTGTGCAAATGATACAGTAAATCACCCATCACAGCGGCAATTTCTCAGCACCATCTTTATGTTTTCCCCTGAGCGTGAACGGAGATTTTTCATTTTGGGTATCATCTGCAGCTATACACAGAGAATCTGCAAAGTTACAGCCCAACCCTGCAGCCTTGATTAACTTTGTGGAACTTAACTTCAGCAGTGCTACTGTTATGAATAAGGATTACCCACTTGTGTAAGGATTGCAAGATCAAACATTTAGACAAGAGTTCTCCAACTGTCTCTCACTGTAGGCAGCATTTTCCCAGCGGGTTATGTCATGGGACACCTACCCTGGCCTTTGCAATGCTTACAATACATAGTTATGGCAACTACAGCAATTTAACACCTGGAAGCAAGAAAAACCAGCATCATGTGGCCAGGCAGCACTTGGGTCTCGATCTTTCCAGGTGCTCAGTGCCCTCAGCTCTGTATCCTCCAGAGGACTGGCACCTGGCAGGATCAGCAAGTGCTGCATTGGCCACAGTTGGGGAAACGTTATCTTAGTTAATAGGCATGCCAGTAACCTTCACATAGGACTTGTGTTTTGGGGTGGAGATGTTGGGGTTTTTTTGTTTGTTTGTTTGTTTTTTGTTGTTGTTGTTTTTTTGTAACATTGAGCTTTGTTAATAACCAGGGTAACAATTAAAATAAAGATCTATTTTTTGAGGTTTTGCTGCCATCCTTACATACACAACAATCTGAGAACACAGGGGACAACTGTATTCATGTTCCCTGTCACATCAATGCTACAAGCTACACAGAGAAAAACTGCCTACTATAACTTCTTATCTTCAAGTCTATAGAGAGTTGAGCGTATGCACATTATGGCTGTACTAAACTACACAGCCTTCTACTCTGCAGCTCCTCGGCAGCCAAAATATAGAATCCTATATCATAACCTTATCACTTACATTTATTACTTATGTTCTTCTCAGACAGAAAGTAGGTATGTTCTGTATTTCACTGCAGTTTCACCTCAGCCCCACCCCTACACACCACTATCTTGAAACTCAAATCCCAGACTTTGTTTTTTTCCTGTCCTTTTAAGTGAGTATTAACTCCACACCATGGATTAACTTTCTATTGTACTGTTATTTTAAGGCATCATGAAAAGCCTGGCCATGCTCAGGTGACACTACTAAAGCTTCATGGGACTGCTCTGTAAATCTCATAAGCGCCTACTAGAATTTTAAAAGGTCAAAATATAAAAAGGGGGAGGGGGAATAGAAGACATTGCCCATAGCTGCTCTTGTGAGTACTAGTCTCACAGGCTTTGCTTGGTTCATCATATGGCCCTGAGTTAGAGGCTATTGAAAAGAAAAACCTTTTCCTCTGCTGAAGGAGTTGAAGACTCCTGAAGAAACATGATCATAATACTGGTTAGTAACCTGCAATCTGCACTTGCTAACAAGCAGCATAAAACATCCACTTGCTTTCTCTTTCTCCTCTAGCACTGGGTGGAGTGGGGAGAGAAAGAACAGCAGCAGAAGCAAAACTACTTTAAGGGATGACAAGAATAAAACACCCTGCAGGTGCTACATGCCCATCAAACTTCATCCAGCAGAACCTCTCACTTGGTAGCGAAGCAAGTAAAACATTTCCTGGCAAGTGAGGGACACAGAGGGTACGTCTTCACTACCGGACGTATCGGCAGGTAGCAATCGATTTCTCGGGGATCAATATATCGTGTCTCATCTAGACACTTTATATCGATCCCCGAACGTGCTCCTGTCAACTCCAGAACTCCACCAACATGAACAGCAGTAGCGGAGTCGACAGGGGGAGCCGCAGACATCGATCCCGTGCTGTGAGGACGGTAGGTAACTCGATCTAAAATACTTCAACTTCAGCTACGTTATTCACGTAGCTGAAGTTGCGTATCTTAGATTGATCCCCTCCCCTAGTGTAGACCAGCCCAGAGACAAAGGGAGAGAACAGGCTCAGTAGCCCAAGCCAATAGTGAAAGGGAAGAGAAGGAACTCTGAGGAGTTATTCTCAAATGACTCTGCAAAAATGGAGCAATTGAAGATACACGGACTCAGAGGAAAACGAACAAGTCAAGGGGAATGAGGAGGTGGTCAGCCAGACTGTAGCATCACTCTCACTCATCCAGGAAAGTTCAGTCTCAGTTATTTTTAGACCCACCATAATGTGACGCAGTGCCAAAAAATCAATGAAGCATAGATATTAAAATTGGAAAAGACTTGTAAGGTCACCTTAACCTTCCATGCAAGTGCAGGATTGCTCCCTGGTTTATGTGCTTTGCCCAGTACAGGTATATATGTCCCAACTGGTATTGCTTCCAGCTTGTGTACCATCCCATTTACCCTTAGTTTTACCCCTTTGCACCTCCTGAAATTGCTCTCAGTTCTTGATGTTACACATTTGTCAAATACCTGTCTATAGTTACCATGCCCCACCTCTTACCTTAGTCATCATTTTGCCAAAGTGTTTATCTCTTTTAATATTTCTTTAAAAGTTTGTCCAGCTCTCTAATCCTTTTTGTTTCTCATCTTTAAACATACTCCAATTTGTCAGCATCTTTCTGGCAGTTATGTGCTCAGAAATTAATGGAATACTCTATATAGTCAATTAGTTCACTTTATCACTCATTTATCCAGGGCTGGTGCAAGGAAGTTTCGCATCCCTAGGCGAAACTTCTACCTTGCACCCCCCACCCAGCTAACCCCCCCCCACAGCACCTAACTCAGCATCCGAACCAGGGAGCCCCCCCCCGCAGCAGCTACCCCCCCGCACTGCGACAGCTAACCCCTCTCCACCCCATTCCCCCACAGCAGCTAAACCCACCCGGGGAGACTCCCCCTGTCCCACCACAGCAGCTAACCTCAACCGGGGAGACTCTCCCCCATCGACTTCCCCCCTCTCCCCCCCTGTCATGGCAGCTAACCCTGCCTGGGTAGCCCTCCTCAGCTCACCTCGGCTCTGCCTCCTCCACTGAGCAGGCCAGTTTTGCTCTAATTCTCCTCCCCGCCCAGGCTCGCAGCAGCAATTGGAGGAGACTTGGAGCGGGGGCTGTGTGCTCAGCAGAGGAGGCAGAGTGGAGGTAAGCTGGGGCAGGGAGCTGTTCCCCTGTGCAACCCCCCCTCTCCCCCGTTACTGCAGGTAGCCATCCCCGCACGCCTCCCCACTCAGCTCACCTCCACTCCACCTCCTCGCCTGAGGGGACTTTTAGGTGCCCCCAAACACTAGGCGCCCTAGGCAGCCACCTAGTTTGCCTAAATGGTTGCACTGGCCCTGCATTTATCATTGTACTATGTTATGTTATGGTCAATTCATATCTCATTTCATATATAATCAATTTATGCTAAATAGATTGAAGTTAGTAGACCATAGGCTTAAGAACACTTGACATGAGTCAGTGACTTAGGAATAACCCTACACCAGTAAGGCCACAAGATTACTGTAAAAGATGTGCCAATAGGTGACGCTACAAAAAACTAGATTGCAATAAACTGCAATGTATTGACCAAGATCACAAGACACCTGACTGTAACATCATGGAATGTCATGTCCTGACCACAGGGTATATGTTGTGCATAAATGTTAATGAGAATAAGAAGAACTATAAGTCAGTGTATCTATGACAATTTCTGCCTGTTGAAGATCTGGCCTAAAGTGTATGCTGATGCCATTCAAGCTAAAGATGGTTAGTTGGATATATCATTGTTAAATTGCCATTTTGAAGGGATAACTCCACTCCAGTAGCAGAAGTTTATAGAAATAAAGAGCCCGGGTAGCTGTTAGCTGTGAGAAGACAGAGCAGGTAAGTATGGTACCACCTGTACAAAGTTTTGGTGAGGCGGGGTGGGGGAGTTATGGTCTCCCTAGTCATCCCTTCCTTGCTCAATGGTAAGAATGCAAATAATTGTTTATAAGACTGAAAAAAGGGTAACAGCAGATTAGTCTGCAACACGATAACATAGTGAATCATGGATGTATTATTAATCATGTTTATTACAGTAGTGCCAAGATTGGGCACCGTTGTGCTAGGTGTTGTACAGACACATTGGTACACAGTCACTGCCCTGAGGATCTCACAATCCAAATAGACCAGACAGACACTGGGTGGGGGAAAGTATAACACACAAGCACAGTGAATAATAGGATATACATAATCGGCGGTCCCTTCTATAACTGAATAGTTCAAATCAGGATTTAGGGAGATTCTGTGTGTTGACACAAAGCAGCTTAGGCTAGCTTTAGTCACATAGCTACTAGCAAGCAAGAACAAGAGTCTCTTCTGAGACCAATAGCCTCAGTAAGAATTCCCTTTAGATTTAGCACAACTATGCCCTGTTTCTGTTTACTGCAAGGGACAGTACAGTGAAAAGCAAGGGCAAAGAAGTTACCCAGCTGTGCAGGAAGGACATTGTGAAGCCAAGCTGTCAGCTGTGTTCTCCAAGAAACTTATGAAATTCACGACTCCAGCTTGTAGGAGTTCTACTCTCTGCATTTCAAATTCTCATTGTTCAGCCTAGCACGTACACGTACAAACCACTAGGTATCAGTGATTATATCTAATCTTTGATATTAATATAACCATATTCCCAAATAAACAAACATGTAGAAAACTAATTATGTTATTTGTTAACCTCTGTCCAGCTCATGTGTTCTCTTTAGCTCGTGCTCTCCCTGCTGTGTACTACTTTTATTATTTGCTTTTCTGACTTCAAAAGCAAATATTGCACAAATCAAAAGTAAATAACTATAGAATTTTAATCCCCTCACCCTGTGCAGATTTGAAATTCCCAGCCCAATAATCAGCTGAAAACTCTCTTATTCTTAGCTGAGGTGCTCTGCCCTGGAGTAGTGTTATTCTGGATTTACTCTCTGCCTGCTTCATCAATCTGAACTCTTGCTACAGAGGACTGCTACCAATGTGGAAACACATCCTCCTCCTTGTACTCCTAGGAACCACAGATCATTTCCTTTGCTTGCCTCGATCTAGGTAGAGGCCACAGAACTGGTCTTGCATTGAAAATTTCAATCTTTTTTCCATGCCATTCCTTCAGCAGCTCAAATTTTATTTATAGTTCATAAGTGAGCAGGGCACTTTACAGATGAATAAAAACATCAAGGACCCCTTCTCCAAAGAATTTGCAGTGTCTAATTTACATAAAGTGCCAAGTTCATGGCAAGGGAAAGAAAGATGGAGTGTTGAGTGGATGAGACACCGTAAGCAATGGGAAGGGAAATACTGCTTGTGGAAGAGAGAGAGACCATTTTCTCCTTGTAGACACCAAACATACCCACAGTCTAATGTTTGAACATACTAATTCTTCACTACTTACACAGCGCTACAGATGTGCATGGTGCACTGCAGAACAGATTAACCCAGTGAGTCTGATTCTCATTTAAAAGGCACTCTGGACTAGTAGACAAAGCATTAGCCTGGGACTCAAGAGACCTGGGTTTTGTTCCCAGCTCTGCCGCTGGCCACCTTCGGTGCGTCACCACTCTGTGCTTCCGTTTTCCCATCTATAAAATGGGGATAATGAAACTAACGCCTTTTGTAACATGCTTTGGGATATACTGATAAAAAGTGTTGTAGAAGAGCTAGGTATTCTTATTTATGCTCCACCACTTTACAGAAATGTGGCAGTCTAAAGGGACATTAAACTGAATATAAGCTACTTTTACACATACCTTAAATTCTCATTATTCTGTCAGAGTTGCCTTAGTGTAAATGAGACTCAAGCCTGGATTCTCCACTGAAAGAGCTTAAGGGGAGAGCAACAGAAGAGGGATGGGCTCATAGGGAAGGGAGGAGGGTCAGGACAAGGGGCAAAGAATATAGATGTGTATTTGTAACAGGGGAGAGGGCTGCTGAGGCAACATTATGCATAACTATTACACTCCCTGTCTTCCTGCACCTCAGCTTCACTAAAGCACAGGCCAGAGTTCTGTCTTTTCAGGACTATACAGAAAGCATTGCACAGCCCAGTTAAACCTCAGGGCTATCGTATGTAAAAACTTGATAAATAGATGTCAGTATTTCCCAGTCAACTGCAAAGAGAGAGCACCATACAGTTACTTAGTAACACAAAGATTTAACACACACAGCAAACATTATAAATAGTATTTGGAATACTTTAAATAGCACGGAAGGGAAGGAGTCTGATGTTGGCGTCGATGCACTGGGGTTCCACAAACACTATAAATGAACAGGTATACGGGAGGTCAGACTATGTGGGGGACCACAAACATGGCTATATGTCGGACAAAGTGCCCGTGACATTTGTAGGCTATTATATCCTAGTTTTGTGCTGTTCACGCTTTTCACATAAGTTGTTGATGTGCCTTGTTTAAGAGCGATTAATGGCAACAGGACAAATCTACTGCCATCTCACTCCGTCTCTTGCTGCACAATTACAGTAGAACCTCAGAGTTACAAACACCCCAGGAATGGAAGTCGTTCATAACTCTGAAATGTTCATAACTCTGAACAAAATGTCATAGTTGGTCTTTCCAAAGTTTGCACCTGAACATTGACTTAATACAGCTTTGAAACTTTACTATGCAGAAGAAAAATGCTGCATTTAACCACCTTAACTTAAATGAAACAAGTAGAGAAAGTTTCCTTACCTTGTCAAATCTTTTTTTAAACTTTCCCTTTATTTTTTTAGTAGTTTATCTACATATTACTGTACTGTATTTGCCTTTTTTTTGTCTCTGCTGCCAGCTGATTGCATACTTCTGGTTCCAAATGAGGTGTGTGGTTGACTGATCAGTTCATAACTGTGAGGTTCTACTGTACTGGGATTGACCAGACATGCTGTATTTTTTGACCTCAGCGTATCTTTATATTGGCCATGATAAAAATAGGTGACTTGCTTTAACAAGATCATAAAATACGACCGTGGGTATTTTTGAATCAGCCATATGAACAAGGTGCCCAGACCAACACAACTGAGTTGTTATGACCATACTTTGAATGTCAGACATCTGACAATGATTAAGGATTTTGGTATAACAAACCTTGTCCCACTGTTTGACCATGCAGATGAACTACAGACAATGTCTACAGAACTGATCTAGTTTCCTGATATGGCAACATTATCATAAGCATAAGTCCCAATTCTGAACCTTAGCGTCCAAAATGTGGGTGCCTGCATGAACTCTCCACGCTTAATTACCAGCTCGGATCTGATAGCGCTGCCACCAGACAGGAATCAGTGCCTGCCTCACTCTGGTCTCCCCAAACCTTCCCTGGGGGACCCCAAGACTCAGATGCCCTGAGTCTACAACAAAGGGAAATAACCCCCTCCCCTTGTCTCCTCTTTATTTCCTCCCGGGCTTTTCCCTCCCTGGATGGCCCTGGACGATCACCCTAATTCAATCCCTTGAATGCAAAACAGAGAGATGCAGTTTCTTTCACCCTCAGTCAGTGTCCCTGCAAAGGTAAGCTTGCAACTCTGACACAAAGAGATTTCCCCCTCCCAGTCTTTCCCGTAGAGAGACCGTAACCTGGCACAGAGATTCCATCCCCTGAGCCTCACTAGAAAAGAAAATCCAACAAGTTTTAAAAAGAAGCTTATATAAAAGAAAGAAAAAGACATAAACTGGTCTCTGTATCAAGGTTGACAATATAAGGCTCAATTGCTTAAAAGAAAAGATGAATAAACAGCCTTATCCAAAAGAATTACAATTTAAAAACTTCCAGCAAAATAACACATGTAAATACAAAAAAACAATATAAGCCTATTGTTTTTCTACTTTGTACTCACAACATGGAAACAGAAGATTAGAAAACCTGAAGGTAAAAAGGTCCTCTCTCAGAGCCGAGAGAGCACAGAGTCACAGACAAAAGACACACACCCCAAAAATTCACTCCCTGAGCTTTGAAAAATCCAGTTTCCTGATTGGTCCTCTGGTCAGGTGTTTGGTTCCCTTTGTTAACCCTTTACAGGTAAAAGAAACATTAACCCTTAGCTATCTGTTTATGACAAACATACATTGTCCATGTCTCATAACCACATAAAAGCACAACTGCCTAACAGATGCCCCTGTTGCTCCATAGACAATGTGACAGCATTTCAAATTCAGAGCTGGTCTTGGCTATGCAATGGGCATTCTCATAAGCAATAATGGCATTCTGTAACAGCATGCTCCCTATGTAACAAAACCTCTGCATGGACTTGAAAGGAACATTGTTGATTTTAATAATTGGGTGAAAGTGCCCATTCCCCCAGTGTAGGTTGCTACAGTATTTCACAAACTCAGACTTCTAAAGAGGTCAGAATTAAGAATAATGAAACATTAAATGTCCAACAGGCATCTTGAAGTCATGCGTTTTGAAGCCATGATCATGTAATTCCAAGACAAACATCCCACAATCAATGCAACGTTCATGAATGTATTAAAGAGCTGTTCCAATCTAATAAGATTCAAAAGCATTTTGTTCAAGATATTAAAGTAATTTAAGCAATAACTCAGCTGGGGTTTATTGCATTGAGTAGGTCTTCATCTTTGGTTGAGAACATGGTTTCCAGACATCTGAAGTGCTCCATATTACAAAAAGAGCTGTAAATTTTCATGCACTACTTAAAAATGTGTGCTACTGTTGGGGCTCAGTGCTTGGGTTAATTTTGTATCTCGTACTTGTGTTATTTACCTTTTAGGCTAATGAAGTAGCTGTTTTTCTGCAGCTGTCAACTAGGAGCTTTTGGAAATTATACGCGTTTTGTGAACAGACTGAGGCAATATGAGTAAAACAAGATGAGTTGACAAGATTGGGAAATCAAGAGCACTCATTCACTAATAGTCCATCATATTGACTATGATATTGGCCAGCTTCAATTATCTCTTTGCTTTTTCCTTGCAACTGTGGTGGCTCCTTGTGTCTGCTGTCCTACTGCCTCTCTCAGCTACTCCTCATCTGTTCTAGCCCAGGCATCTTCTATTTACTTTTCTTCCACATTCATTCTGGAAGACATGGGGAATTGACTCAGATAAGCTTAGAAATCTGGAAAAGATCTGTTATACATATGCAACCCCATCAAAGTCAGTGAGGGTCCATAAATGTAAGCAAGGGGAAACTGCTAATTTCTTTGTCTTATTTAGAAGACTCACTCCACCTTCAGTGTTATTTTCATAAGTTGTTTCACTTCCCATTACAGTCTTCCAAAGATGGTATATCTGAACTTCATTTCTGTAAACAGGGTATAATCATCTCTGGTGCAACCTTTTAATGATATTTCACTGTCTACTTGTATTACTTTACTTCTAGGGTAATGTAACCCACAAGTTTAATAATGTTACTAGTTTATCCCTTCAAATATTCCTGTCTGATAACATTGAAGTACAGACACTTCTTCTGCCCCAAATTGGTACACCAAAAATCAACTGAATAGTCTAACTTTGGACGTAAAAGTAGTTCTAATAAAAAAACTTCTGCATCACTGCATAGATCACTGATGGGTTGTTTCACAAACATGCAAGCATTTTTTTCCCCAAAATAATTGTTTAGCAGATTTTAATAGAAGATGAAAACCAATTACTTTATACCTTAGCTAATCTATTGGTTGACAGTTTTAAAACGAAGCTATATATTATCTTTTATTGCTATTTGTCTTTTCTGAATTAGGTTACAAATTACCTGTCGTGCTAGTTCTGTTGTACACAGATTAGTGTCACATGTTTTGTCACTATACGCTAAACATCTTCCTGTATGTTTTGAAGTGCTGTTTTCTTTTTGTGTTAAAAAAAATCAGATATTGGATCAGTTTTAGTGGGTACTTGATGGCCACATATGCAGTCAGTGAGCACTGACTGAGAGTCACATCATTTGGGTTTAAAAAGCATCCCTTTGTAAGGGTGGATCTTTTTTTTTTAACTAGTTTACATTATTGCCAACCTCAAACACTCAAAAATCATGAGTCAGGCTCCCAGCAAAATCATGAAATTAAAAAAATTGTAGGGTTCTTTCTATTTAACGGCTGGTTTTGGAAACGTCAATGTTCACATGGTCAAGCGTTCCTCTACAGCCAGGAGGGCTAGAAATTCAGCTTTCTTAGGGAAATTTTCAGGTACTAATGCAATTGCAACGGCTGGGGGCTTTATGAAAGACATGAGGCTCATGATAAAAGTTGCTGAAAATGACACCACTGAATTTACAGCAGCACAGCACTACAAACAACCCAAGAAGACAGTTAATGAGGCAGAAGTCTATCACAGGTACCCTCCCCCATTGTATTCACTTAATATAGAATAAACATACATAGAGACACAAAAAGAGTACAAGTCCCAGGCCTCCTAGTCACCTGGGCAGATATGGGTGTTTCTTCAAATCATTTTTTTTTCCCCTGTGGAGAGCCTCTTTTATGAGGGAAGAGAGGTAACATCAACATGCATCCCATGACTGACCATGATTGTTTGCTCTACTGCAGAGGTCGGCAACCTATGGCACACGTGCCAAAGGTGGCACACAAGCTGATTTTCAGTGGCACTCACACTGCCCAGGTCCTCGCCACTGGTCCGGGGGGCTCTGCATTTTAATTTAATTTTAAATGAAACTTCTTAAACATTTTAAAAACCTTATTTACTTTACATACAATAATAGTTTAGTTATATATTATAGACTTATAGAAAGAGACCTTCTAAAAATGTTAAAATGTATTACTGGCACGTGAAACCTTAAATCAGAGTGAATAAATGAAGACTGAGCACACCTCTTCTGAAAGGTTGCCGACCCCTGCTCTACTGGAACCCATGGATCTGGGCCCATCTACACAAGCAGTGTATTTGAACCAATATATACACAGGACACAGAAGCAGCAGAGGGCTGGTGGAGTGGTCCCCTGGGTTTGCATGTGCTGTTACCTCCTTTCTGGGACTACATGGGTCCAAAGAGCATAGCAGCGGAACAGCTGCTCTGAATCCTCAACTGCCAGTGGGTGTAGAGCTTCTGTACTCCAAAGGAACGGGGATTACCCACCCCAAAAGGTCTGGCCTATTATCATAAGTAATTGTATTGTTACTGGTATTAGTATTTTTAGACATCATATTTGACCTGCTATTAGGAACCGTCCTGTGGTGAGAGCACCAAAGGCATTTGGCCTCCCAGAGTACACTGAGGAAAGCACAAACTGTTAGACCCCTACAAAGGGTGCAGCCTACTCCTCACCCTGCAGCCAGCTTCACTGGCTAGTGTGTATGGTGGGGAGCAGTTGGAATCGGCTTTGCATATTTACTCTCCTGTTTGCATCCCTTCCTGTCTCTTCCGTATTGATAGGAAGCATCTCAGAAGCAACCCTGTTCCTTTCTGAGTGTCGGGGTTTCATCTTGACCTGCTTTTAGTCTGTGAAAGGGTGGAGAGAAGGCTCCTTAATCCTTCACCTTCTCACTTTATGTCTGTGTAAAAGGCAGTCAGAGTCTAGCTCTAAATAACAGTGGATAGGCTGGGGGCTAGGCACTCCCAAGTTCTAATCCTAGCTCAGATGTAGTCTCCTTAGGTGGCCAAGGACACATTATGTAACATTTATAAAACAGAGATAATAATCCTTACCTATCTCAGAGAGGAATTGTGAACTAGATAATGCATATAAAACAATGTTATGTTGACTCATTTCATATTTTAAAATATTTGGGGGGGGGGTTAAAGGCCTTTGAAAATGAAAAGTTTTATGTTAGTGCTAAATCATACTATTTGTAATGGGGGCATAGCTCTGTTGGTCCCAGAATCAGAGAAAGACAAGGTGGGTGAGGAAATATCTTTTATTGAACCAACTGCTGCTAGTGAAATGGACAACTTTTGCACTTCCCAGAGCTCTTCTTCAGGTCTGAAGAAAGTAATCACAGTGCCTGAGTTAAACACAAGGTGGGGCAGATTGTTAAGTATTACTGTGTCTTCATTGCAAGGCAACTATTACTACATTCTCTACTTAACATTCTCAAATTGGCTCTTCTTTGATTTTCATTTAGCTCACATGTCCACCCTGGCCAACCACCCTGTGTTGCCTTCACCTTTTTTCTTAAAATCTCCCACAGCTGCAGATTCACAGGTGCTAGCAGCAGTGGGAACACTAATGGAATCCACCTGCAAGCATTTTACAGCACTGTGTTGTCCAACACTGCTCAGACAAGGTCTAGCTGATGTGGATGTTAAGAGGCCAGAGGCTGCTGGTTGTGTCTCTACACTAGCTACCCCTGGCTTCTGCTCTCAGTGGATCTGCACCAGAAGTAGAAGAACAGTGGGACATTTAAAAAGAAGCATACACAGACAAAGCCTTGATGAGTTAGGGAAGAAATTGTAATTTGTAACTTTCTCAGGATATGCCTGTTCAGTACAACAGCCAAATTTACCCTTGGTGTAATACCAGTGAAGTCAACAGAGTCAAACAAGGAAGGGATTTGAATTAATAGGGCCGGATGAAACAGCAATTAATTCACAGAAGTCCTATGCCCTGTGTTACATGGGGAGTCAGACTAGATCACAATAGTGCCTTCTGGCCTTATAATCTATGAAACTATGAATCACAGCCTGCTCATGTAAATTGCTGTGGAAAGGTCCGATTTAAATTCAAAATGCTTTGAGACTGCAGTGTTTCCACTGCATCATCCCCCTCCCCCTATACAGGCAGTGTCTGATAGCCCACCAATGGTACCACAAGCCTCTAGCTCCACAGGTGTCCCCTGTAGAAATCACTTGTATCTCAGAGCACCCACAAAAAACTCATGTCCCTTATGAAAACATAGATTCCTCAGGAGCTCCACTGCCCTTGCATTCTTGTCCATGACTGGGGCAAGGCGACTAGGACATGCAGAGCAGAAATACATAGGCGTTAACCCTGACAGGGTCAGGATTGATTCTTTTTGTAGCTTTGTCATTCCTATCTTGACTGATTCCAACCCCTTCCTGCTCTACTCTACCTGGAGCCCAACTAGACCAAGCTTGAGCGACTTTTTCAGGTCAGAGGGCATAATGTCACTTAGCTAATCCATTCTCCTGCAACAGATTTTGACAATCTGAGCAAGTTTTCTGCTCTTTTCACCCTTTCAATGGCTAACATTAAAGGGTATTGTCTGGTCACCTGGTTCCAATGGAGTTAAGGGCTGGGTAGGCAGACAAACAAGAAGTAACCCCTTGAATACTTGCCAAAGCCCCTGTATTGCATTAGGCAGGTGCTATTCAGGTGATATTCAGCTGCCCTTTATTCGACATTGGTGAGATCTCATCTGGAGTACTGTGTCCAGTTTCAGGCCCCACACTACAAGGATGTGGAAAAATTGGGAAGAGTCCAGCAGAGGGCAACAAAAATTATTAGGGGTCTGGAGCACATGACTTATGAGGAGAGACTGAGGGAAATGGGATTCTTTAGTCTGCAGAAGAGAAGAATGAGCAGGGATTTGATAGCTGCTTTCAACTACCTGAAAGGGGCTTCCAAAGAGGATGGAGCTCAGCTGTTCTCAGTGATAGCAGATGACAGAACAAGGAATAATGATCTCAAGTTGCAGTTGGGAAGGTTTAGGTTGGATATTAGGAAAACCTTTTTCACTAGGAGGGTGGTGAAGCACTGGAATGGGTTACCTAGGGAGGTGGTGGAATCTCTTTCCTTAGAGGTTTTTAAGGTCAGGATTAACAAAGCCCTGACTGGGATGATTTAGTTGGGGATTAGGTCCTGCTTTGAGAAGGGAGTTGGACTAGATGACCTCCTGAGGTCTCTTCCAACTGTATGATTCTATGATGAATAATTGGAAGATTAGGGTAAACCTATTCTACTAATCTCTTATATCATTTGGAAAATCTTAAATACATCAGCACAAAATATTCCCTTTACCATTAAATACATGCCCAGGTTCCTCACACAAATACCTCTGAGACCAAATCTGTCTGCTCAGTATTGCACCCTCGTGGGCACTTACATCTTTTCCAAGATGTGATGTTCGCTGTTGTTTATAGTACTCTAGGTGCCTTCTAACTACTTTATATACAATAATACTATCTTCTTTGATTTATATTGTATTTCTCTGGCAATTCTCTTTCCTTCTTTAATACAGTGGGTTGAAGGCCATGGGGAATTTCTCTAATAACGACTCCCAAATTTATTTCAAACTTCTAGTAATATGCCACAGAGCCTCTCTACTTATTACCTCATTGGATTCTTTGTGCCAGAATTTGTTTCTACATTCTACATTTGTTTCTTAGAAAAAACCATCTACATGATTTATGTCCATATGTGACTAACTTCATCGTTCATTTTTCTTTGGTATTTTTTTCCCTGCTTAGTATCACATACAGACCTGAAAATTCTGCTCTGTATAGCATTAGGAAAGTCATTAAAGAAACAGAAAGCTGAACACATTGATCATTTGGATCTTTTATAATTTCTAGTTTCGATAAATCTGTCCCATACTTTCCTAGAGATGACTTTCATTTTGGTGAGCACATTTTCTTCTTCATAGCAGACTTAGAAGTCTCAAGGATTTCTTATGTTCTTGTACTTGGCTATATGATCCCCAGTAGATCTTTTCTCTGCATCAGGACAGAGGCAGTGGCTACATGGTATTCACCAATATGTGCTTCAGAAAATACAGTGATCACTCATTGGTACTGGGACAGGGTTTAGTCAACCATGTAGCTGAATGCAGTTTTCACTGGAATTTAAGTTTAGGTTATTTTAAATATATTATGCTCTTCTAGTGAGATAGGATATTAATTAATTAGACCTGGTGAACTAGCTTGGATAACATATGAATCAGCCCCAAAACATTGACCAAAGTGTTATACCATGCCAGTGATATGTGAAGTGAACTTAGAGAGTAGCAATGATCAACAGTTTCTCCTCTCTGAAGGCCTTTGTTATGGACCGGGATGTAGGCAGTCAGGTCTAGTGGGCAGAGCAGATATACAGGTTGGGGGATGAAGCTAAGGCTTAACACCAGAGTCAACTGCCATTTACCAGAGTCACAAACAGGGGTTAAAGTAGCAGGTCAGAGACAAGGTCAGATGCAAATACCAGAGCCTAGGGTCAGAATCAAGGTGGGAAGTCAGAGGCTGGGGTCAGAGCCAGGACTGATTACTGAGGATTGGAGGTGAGGCATGAGGGAAGGACGAGAAGCAAGGATCAGGCACAGTGGGAATAGGAGCAAAAGCAGGAACAAGGTAGGGTACAGGAGGCAGGCACAAGCAGGGCCCAATACAGCCACAACAGGAAATCACCTTGTTGCTCAGACTAACCTCCTTTTCCTCCTCCTGTCTTAAATAGTGTAGTTGGACCAATCAGTGGAGCCAGGCAATCCTCCAATCTCAGTGGCCATGGGTGATGCCTTGGCTGTGGCTATAGCCCTAGTAATGTCTCAGCCCACCTGTTTTCACTAGCCATTGTGTGGAGGCCATGATGTGGCAGCTGTCTGGGGACTCCCAGTAATCCAGAACAAACAGTAATCCACACTGTGTACAGTCAAGCACAGGAATTTATTACGCAGAGTGCTAGAGGAGTGTCACTTTGCTTATTAGGCTCAGAGACAGTGCAAAACAGTTAATTACAATAGATTATATAGGGTGCTCATTGGGCAGAGAAAAGCGATGGAAATGGGTATTCCAAGCCCTGGATAGGTTCTAGCAGCAAGACAAGGTAAGCACAATAAGCCAATGGTCTAAAAGATTACATAATGGCTCCGCCCAAGGCTCAAATTAACATATTGCTGACAATCAGGTAATTACCCCCAAACAATGTCTACTAAATTATATAAATTAAATCCTAATTTTGGGACCCAGGGGAATGAATTAGCAGCTTTCCCCTTTGACCAACAAATACATTCCTGGTGATTTAAAGCAAATAAGCAGTAATTAGTATTTAACGATACCAATTGTTTATTAATTTACCCTTGCATTTCTCTGGGCTGGGATTGGCATACATCTGTGAGGGGAGGGTGTCATAATTTACATCAATTATATCAGACCTGTCCCTGACCTGTGTCTGGGATCTGAGGTGTATTGTACCACTATCTCCGCCCCGCATTAGGGAGTAACTGTGAGGCCTTTCTCAGCACTTCATGTGTCTATAACTCGCAGTAAGGCTGTCCAATTACACTTGGGGTTATGCTGACTTTGCTCATTGACTTGAAACACACAAGGTTATCTGTTTAACCCAGCTTTCTCTTAGCCACGTTACCTAGTCCTTATCCGGGCCTATATGAAAAATTCTTAGCAGAAACTGTCCTTAAGATTTTACATCCACAGCAAATGGATTTTGGCCCTTCAGCTCAAGACCTGAGACATCACAACCTTCATCTGCAGACTCCCATAAAGTTCCATACTCTATACTAATCCATCTGATCTATGTGAGACTACTGGGAGAGATAGTAGGATGCCATAGACTCAGCTGCAAAAATAAACCAGAAACTCAGCTAGGTAACTCACTCTCCACTGCTGTTACTGAGATGATGCCAGAATGCCTACAAGAGATCATCTCTTGGAGGAAAAGCAGTTGGATCAAGTTGAACTCAAGCAAGAGACCAAAGTGTTGCTGGCTGGAATGGGGCAACTCTTTGAAGAACTTCCATCAAAGGTCCCTTATTTATCAAAGGGATGCAAAAATCTTGGGACCCTGTTTAACTCATCACTAAACATGGAAGTTCACATACTATTAGTGTTCAAAAATGTTTTCTTTAATGTCCAGATTTACTGACCTATTTGTTGAATGAGGAGCTTCACTCACGGACCGTGTAGTTTAGAAACAGGTTCTGTAACTGTTCACATCAGAATTAGGGAAATCCTATGTGAAGACATGAGGCATCACAGGCTGTTTAAATCAGTCCAAGTGTTAGAGAGACAGAGAGAGTTATAGGGTCTGTCAATGGTCAGTATTTGTTACAACAGTTTTGTCTCTTCTGTACTGCAAGACACTATAGACTCTGTAAGCAGCTGTATCCAGGAACTTCCAGTTGGAAAATGCGTCTTAAGATAAAAACTTTCAAGGACAATGAGAAATTACATGAAAAAAATGGAAGTGGTAAGGAAACAATTCAATGGAGTGATGTGATACACTTTAAATGGCAAGGACTGTTCCACATAACAGAACATCTCTACTATGTACCTGATCCAGAACTCACAGAAGCCAATTGGACTTTTGCTATTAAGTATGTATGTGAATTATAGCAGTGCCCAGAGACCCAGGTCTTACTGTGGTAGGCACTATACATATAGACCCTGTTCCAAGGAGTTTATGAATTTGACAAAGTGTCATTATCCCTATTTTACAGGGGAGGAATTAAGCAACTTGGCCAAGCTCATTGAGGAAATGAATGGTAGAACTAGGGATTGAACCCACACAGCCTAAGGCCCACACCCAAGGGCCTTAGCCACAATACTACACATCTTTTCACTAGTCCACCCACTTTTAATTTTTCCCTATATATAGATGACTGCTCTGCTGCTCAAGTGAAATGCATAAAGTGTCTTACTTTGTCTACAAGATGCTTCTATTACTAGATTTCTCCACAGAATGCAACATGAGATCATCCAAAAGTTGGCCACTTTGTTTAACATTGGCTTACACAATAAAAAAAAAATCAATCTCAGAGATATTACTCTGCAAATTGCAGGCAAAAATAGCCTTAATCTTGGATCAACCTACATTAAAATCCATGGAGTGAAAGACTTTTTAATATATTATTTAGGTATCAGAGGGTTTTTTTACTCAAATTTAAAATAAGCTATTACGCAGTCTCAGGTATGGCTCAGACTGGTAGTGGCAGTGGTATTTTAATTTATATTGAAGCACTGGCAAAATGAAACACGAGTCCAAGTAAAAGTTGGACACTAATAACAAGAGAATAAAAATGAAAAATATTAGCACACCAGTCCAAAACAAAACAAGCAGAATGCTGAGAAGTGTCATCAGACAATCACAGCAGCAGTGAAGCCAAAGCCCCAAAACTGGGACAACTGCATTTCTTGTCAGACAACCAAGTTGAACTCTGAACTGCCTGTGAACACATGATCAGAATAATTTTCTAGGCTGGAAAAGGGCTTTACAAAAAATCTTGGAGAACCTTTCAAAAGGTAAAATATGTATTTTTCCCCTCAAACCTACCTTATCTGGTTAACCTCAACATTTCTGAAATTCTCCTCCAGATGGAAAACACAAAAGCCAATGATTCAGAATGAATTAGCTTTCAAATTCACCAAATGGACTTTGCAGTACACCTGGGTGGGAACGGGATTTTCTGTTTTGCAGAAAATTCCACAGTTATTAATTTTTTTTCGTGTTCCAAAATAGAGTGCAAAAAATTTCAAGACTTCCCAGAAATCAAAATTCTGAACAAATTTATTGGGAGGTCAATCAAGACGATTTCCATTGATAAAATCTAAACAATTCATTCAAATTTTGAGCTTTTAAAACTTTTTTAAAAAGTATATAATAATTTAATTTTGTTTAAAAAACTCAATAAGAGAGACAAAACATTCCATTCTGAAAATATCAGAACTGAATATTTCAACATTGTAATGCATCACGGTTTTTTAAATGAAATTTTATCGAAACTGACACTTTTTCTGTGTTTTGATATCACCAAATGGCATTTTTGTCAAAAATCTATTTTAAAAAAAATCTGAACACCTCTAATTAGAAACATAGATCCCATTGACTTCCTAGTCTCATTGCTTCTAAATCATTAAGGTACTTCTAAACCACCCTCTCCCCACCCACTCAAGATAATGTTTTACAGTTACTACCAGTGGAGGCTGTTAGCTAGAGATTCCTTGATTTAAAAGGAAGGGGTGCTGGCAGGTATTCTCCATATAGGTGCCACAAATCTTCCCCACTTCCTTCCTTGAACTACCAGAACCTAGAACTTCCAACCATATTTCAAAGTACATCCATCTTCCAGGCCGAAGGTGGGGGGTGGGAAGGTGGGTTGAGGGATATAGGGCTTTACTATTTGGCCTGTTGGAGAGTTCAATTATGGGCATAAACTGATTCATGTTGACTATATTATGAGGTGGCTCAAGTCCTATTAGAGTGGGGTTTATCATACGGACAGCTAAACCCAAGGTTATGAGCTCTATCCTTGAGGGGGCCATTTAGAGATTGGTCCTGCTTTGAGCAGGTGGTTGGACTAGATGATCTCCTGAGGTCCCTTCCAACTGTAATAATGTATGATTCACTGTTTTAATTTTATTCTTGTCATACTTTAAAAATGGCGGAACTGTTTTGGCTCAAAATTTGAACAAAAATTCACAACTAAACAGGGAACAAGTCTGGAAAATTTCATTAAAAAGTGAAAGCTTTAAAAAGTTCTAGGAGACTGAAAACAAGGAAGTTCTTACTTAAGCTTCACTGTAGTGGTTGCTGCCACTCCTGTTCAGTTATCTGTTTTAGGCATTTGAAATGCACCCATCATTGTCGTACCCAGGTGCTCACCTGTTTAGTTTGGAGATCTGATAAGATAACCCAAGTTAATTTAACCTTAATTCACTGAAAAAATATTCCTTAAAGCAACTGATCTCCTGTTCCACAAAACTAACTTCTGGGCTATTTTTCTCTCTTGCAGTTTATTCTGCAAGAGGATTGTCATTATGAGTGAGAAGATGACAGGCGGCACTATTAATGGTAAGGCAAATACTATATACAGTGCAGGGGAAAAACCAACATAAAACCAACTGTCAGCTATAAACACAGAGGAAATAATTCAGCACAAGAATAAAATAGGCAGAAAAATATATGCTGCCAAATTTACATCCACAGCAGCTAACTATTGTATTTTCTTATGTAACTATCAAGCATGAGGTGCTACTTTCTGGTTTAGCTATTTTAATAACAGCTGTCATTATTTTATGCACGGGCATGTAATTAGAGACAGTTAGGTGCACAGAGCCTAATCCCAAAAGGTGGTGAGTGCCCCATGAGAGGTGTCAGTGTGCATCCTCAACTCACATTTCAGTCCAAGGGGGTTGAGAATGCTCAATATCACCTTCAAGGAAGCACCCATCTCATTGCAGGACTTTAAGTTCTTACTCAGGACTTGAATCCACTTTGGGCAAAGGTGGGCAAACAATGGCCCGCGGGCCACATCTGGCCCGCAGTACCTCCTGCCCGGCCTCTGAGCTTCTGCCCTGGGAGGCTACCCCTGACTCTTACCCTGCTGTTCCCCCTCCCCCACAGCCTCAGCTCGCCCCACCAGCAGCACAATGCTCTGGGCGGGCGGGGCTGTGAGCTCCTGGAGCCGCATCACTGCAGAGCCCGGCCTAACCCAGTGCTCTGGGCTGCGCGGTGCGTGGCTGGTTCCAGCTGGGCAGTGCAGCTGCCTGGCCTGGTGCAGCCATGCCACCAGCCATCGGTGCTCCAGGCAGTGCGATAAGGAGCAAGGGGGGTTGGACAGAGGGCAGGTGAGTTCAGGGGGGTGGTCAGGTGGCAGGAGTGTTGATAGAGTGGTCAGAAAGTGGGGAACAGGGGGGTTGAATGGGGACGGAGTCCGGGAGGGCAGTCAGGAAGGAGAGGGGGCTGGATGGGGCAGTGGGAGGCAGTCAGGGATGGGAGTTCTGGAGGGGGACAGGGAGTGGGAGAGGTGGATGGGGCAGGGGTTCTGGGAGGGGCGTCAGGAAACAGGGGGGATTGGATGGGACAGGAGTCCCAGGGATGGGCTATCAGGGGGTGAGAAGAAGGAGGTGGATAGGAGGTGGGGGCTAGGCCACACTCCCCTCCCCTAACTGGCCCTCCATACAATTTCCAAAACCCAATGCGGCCCTCAGGCTAAAAATTTTTCCCACCCCTGACTTAGGGGCTGTGTGTTGAGGGTAATGAGAAATTGCACCACCCCAAGAAAAGCCTTCTGAATCCTCCTGTGTGCCATAGAGGCACTGAGCATGCTGCTACATCCCTTTGAGTAGTGCATCTTACTACCTCCCCCCACAACATGGACAAATAGCTCCAGTGGCCAGTGTAAATAAAGGACATGGCCCCGTTTCCTCTCCACTTTTTTGGAGTGCTGGACACCCAAGTGGCACAGAGATCAGAGAGCAGCCCCTGCACTCCAAGTATATTTAGATAATTCTGCCTAACCGTTCTGTGGGCAGCTCAGAGTGGAGAGGCTTCTTGCACTCTTCCCCCTATAGAACATGCCCACCTAAGGCCACCACCCATTTTTTCCATGAAGCCTACAAGTAATTAGCAAATAAGACATTTATTTACTTTATTCAAAACCAATTAGCCCTTGCTAAGCTATTGCATTCTCTTACTGATGTACCCTGTCCTTCCTTCTTCTACCTCCCTATTGTCTGGTTAGCCCCTTCATTACAGGTTTGATCCTGTTCCCATTGACTTCAATGGAGTAGGACCAAGCCTATGGCATGTTTGATATTGTCTTGTCAGATCACTGGTTAAGAATCATGTCTGTATATCTTTTGTGGGAGGGACCCAGTAAACTTTGGGATACTATGATTATCCTCCCCTTTTAATATCTGCATCCAGGAGCACCTAAGCATGTTCCAAGTGTGTGGTTGCATGGTACCACAAGTTCATTCCATCTGGTCTCACACCGAACACACAGCCACAACATCCTTTTCTTGATATGTTCCAGACACAGGCAAACTTACCCTTCCTTGGAGGGTAAGATGGTCCTAGATCTACTCTGCTCTGGATTGGTGGCTTTCATTTCTGAGGCTGTCCAGTATTTAGTTGATCTTTCTGATCAAACAGATAGAGAGGTCTTCACAGGGGGTGGCCCTTAGATCTGTCATTTTGTTGGAGGAATCTCATTTACTAAATGGAATAGTTCCACCATCCATAAACTGATGGTCAAGGCCTCTGAGAAGTTCTGTTGAATCTGAACCTTGTCCTAGTTCAACCCTGAGCTCAAACATGATCCTAAACCATAATGTAAATGTGGATCCAAACACAATCACTGAGACTTGCTGAAATAGCCATATTTCTAGCCTCTTCCGCATAGTCAGTTTGCACCCAATTTTGCAATCCTTACCCATGTGAGTAAAATCTTACTCATGCAAGTAGTGCCCACTGACTTCAGGATTACTCATAAATGTTAGGGTTGTGGAACCAGGCCATTACCCTTATTGTCTGCTACTGAGGTAATCTACACTGTAAGGAAAGTGATAGCAAATAAACAGTGATTGCAGTGAAAAAAAGCAGTATTTGACCAATGGCTGCTACAGAGTGTTATTGAAAATGGCAGTCATGTCCTATGTAGAGAATAGCAGTATTGGGGATATCTCTGTGTGGGGTCCATAAAATATTTATGTTTAGTGTCAACACAGAAATGTATTGGTAATTCTACAAGATTTTCACTGAGGTTCTTCTAGACAGAGTAGAGTCGCATCAGCCAACCAAGTCATCTTGCTTCTTTTATAATGCCCATTTTTTTCACAAAAAAGATTCAGGATAGAAAATTGGAAAACTTTTAAAAAGGAACAAGAACTATGGACAAGAAGAAAACTGTATAATTTGGGGTGCTGGGTGTTGTTCTGACTTTTATCTTTACTCACAGAGATAAACATGATAACTCAAAGTTACAGAGCACAAGTGAGTTATCACTCCTTTCCCTATGCATGGAAAATATATTTCATAAAATAGTCAGCCCCTGCAGAGGCTCCCTCTTCCTCCCTTCCACCCCCTTCTAATCTCTCTGTGAAAGGATGGACACATATATAGATTGATAGACATACATCTATACGCTGCTTCATCTTAAGTGATGCATTTTTGTGAAAACATTGAAAAATCCCCAGTAAGGCAGCCAGTTTTTAAAATAGATTTTGTCAGAAGACAGGTCTAAAGTACCTTTAAGGAAAGTTGTCAATTCCTACACAGTCATTAACTGCTGAAGCATACTCAATTCATATTCAGTGATGGCCACAGCGAAGAAAAACAGTGGCTGTAAGTCATTCTATTACTCTTGGCCATGACAAAATAATCTCCTTTTGATTAAACTGGGTGGGTTTTCTTCCCCCCACAGCAATGACTGTCATTGACTAAAGGTTCTAGAGTGATATATTTTGAAATGTACAGTTTAATGTAAAGGAAGACATAAAACTAAATCTATTGCTCATTTTATAACTATTGAAACATAGAGGTTTTGCATATATTTTTTCACATTCCTAGTTCTTGCTGAGTAGCTATGGAGAGAGAACAAAAAGAATGCTTTGCACATTGCATGAGGAGCATGTGAAAATACAAGTCTAGGAGAGTACTGAACTGTCAAGATATTTTACATATGATAGGAGGAGAAAGAGATATCCCTCTATTTGGCTCCAACCAATTCATAAATGAGTAATTTTGTGTCTAAATCTAATAGACTAGAAAATGACTCTGAGCTCAGAAATAAATTTGGTCTGGTTTGGAATGAACAAATAGAGGGATGGATTTTCAAAGCAGGGCTCAACAGGAACTTGCACCCAAGCAGGGTAACATTTGTATGTGCAAAGGGGAATTTGAGGATGCAAACCAAGTAACAGTGCTCATGCAAACAGGGAGCAAGTCCTAAAATGACCCATTCTGCAGCCATCATACCCTGCAGTGTTCAAGGCAAGATCCTCAGCAAGTTCAAATTTGCGCCTGTCTTGTGCAATTAGAGGAATAGTCAAATTGGGTATTTGGGTATTTTTTTTGTGTAACTAAGTTTTTGCCCAGGGGAACATCCTCTGTGTTTGGAATCTGTTGTCTGTGAGAGTAGCTGATATGCTAATCTCTCCCAGAGGGTTTTCTTTTACCTTTCTTTTCTTTAATTAAAAGCCTTTTTCTTAATACCTGATTGATTTTTCCTTGTTTTTAGATCCAAGGGGGTTGGATCTGGATCCATCAGGAGTTGGTGGGAGAAAGGAAGGGGGATAGTTAATTTCTCCTTGTTTTAAGATCCAAGGGGTTTGGATCTGTGTTCACCAGGAAATTGGTGAAGTTTCTCAAGGCTACCCAGGGAAGGCTCTAAGCTGGTAATTGAGCTTAGAGCTTCTCATGCAGGTCCCCCACATCTGTAAAGTTCAGAGTGGGGAGGGAACCTTGACATGGTGAGCAGCGGTGAGGGATTTTTTTAGGAACCAAAAGACAGATTTTTTTTCCTCCTTTGAGATGCTGGGAAAACAGTGAAGGAGAGAGACCCTGAAGGCAAACAGATAAGAGATTCTAACAGAGGGCTTTTTGTTAGAAGGGAAGCTCCAGCTGTGATCAGTGGAGGGTCATTAACATTGCCAAGGCAAGTCACAAAAATCTGTTTTACTTGTTTTTTTTTCTAAACAGTCACATTACAGTAACCAAAGTTTCCAAGCTGTTTTCCCCCACCTTCAGATAGCTAAGGTAGACCAGGGGGAAAATGTCAGGCAAAATAAAAAAACCGATCCAACAGCAACTAGAATTAACCAAATTCCAGGCTGAGGAGAACAAAAAGGAACATGACAGACAGATGGCCAGGGCTGAGGCTGCACACAAAAGAGCTGTGGAGGAGAGGGAAAGAGAAGAAAAAGCCAAAGAGGATGCCCACAAAAGAGCTATGGAGAAGAAACAAAAAGAGATGGAGGAGAAAGAAAAAGAAAGCAAGCAGGCACTGGAATTAGCAAAGATTCAGGCAAATGCACCACCTAATCCTAACCATCCTCTACCAAAAGTCCACAGATGGGAGCGACTGTATCCACAGTACACTGAATCCAGTGATATTGCTGAATATTTCCTCACCTTTGAGAGACTGCACCCTCCATTCCATTCCTGAAGATCAAAAAATGATCATATAGGTAGCAAAATTGACTGGATGAGCTCTGGACATATTCAGCAAGATGCCTATTGGGGAGGCTTCTAACTATGGTAAATTTAAGGATTTAGTTTTAAAACAATTTCAAGTTACACCTGACACTTACAGAGTCAAATTTAGAACCCTTCAAAGAGGGTTTGGACTAATAAATATGGCTTATGCACACCAGATAAAGGATCTGTTAAAGAAATGGTTCAACAACAGGGATGTAACTACCTTTGAAGGAATGATTCATTTGATGACTCAGGAACAATTCATGAATATGACCAAGAAGCATATTAAACAGTGGTTATGAGATAGGAACGTGGACTCAGTTGAAAGTCTTGCTTCTTACACTGATAAATATGAGCAATCCCAGGCCACCAGCAAGGCGGGGAAAATTGACACAAAACGAGTGGAGGGAGCAGAGAGGAACAACTCAGGTAGTAGTATGAGCGAAGATCAGAAGGGAAACTCTCAAACCACACCCTACCACCGGAGGCAGCCCAAGGCCCCACCAACATCCCAAGGTAAAATCCAAACCCCTTATCGTCCCACCACACCAGTCTCCAGCAACCCACCTCGCCCTGGTGATACCTTAGCAGGGCGATGTTTTAAATGTACTGAACTGGGACATATAAAGGCCCACTGTCCCAAGAACCCCAACCAATTACAGTTCGTTACACCACAATCACACTCAAGATCCACAGGCCCAGATACCTCTCAAATACCCTCGGAGTGAAGGGAAATCTTGAGAGTGGGTGGAAAGAAGGTTATTGCATGGAGGGACACTGGAGCACAAGTGTCAACTATCCACCAATCCCTAGTGGACCCCAAATTGATCAACCCAGAGGCTTCGGTGACAATTCAACCCTTTATGTCACACTCTGTAACCTTCCCTACAGCCAAGTTGCCTGTCCAGTACAAGGGCTGGTCAGGAATGTGGACTTTTGCAGTCTATGACAATTATCTCATTCCCATGCTACTGGGGGAAGACTTGGCCAACCATGTGAAGCTAGCCAAGAGGGTGGGAATGGTCACCCGCAGCCAGGCTAAGCAAGCTTTCACACCTATCCCTGTTCCTGAGACTTCCACCAGGGCCCCGTCTGTATTACCAGAGACCCAGACAGAGGAGCCTCCAGACCTCGCACTCTTTGGCCTTCTGAAGAATAAAGGTGTCGGAAGAGCCAAGCTGGATGTGCATTCAGAGAATGGTCCTTTCAGTCGGCCAGTCTATGGTTTAAGGTGTCAGGTCCTATGGAGCGTTGTGGAAAGGACTTCCATGGTCCGGGCACTAGGACTGGTTAACTATTATAGCATCCCCACCTCCAACATAAAGCTAAGGTATACCATGTTATTCTCTTAAGCCTTTTATTCCAGAGAAATTAAGATTTTCCAGTTTACAGACAAAACAGATGACATGGAGGGGCCTGAAGTATCTACTACGAGGCGAAAGTGATGGTGACAATGAACAGTGACCTATCTCCATGACCCTTGGGCGTCTGCAGCGACGCAGATCCAAGGGCTGATGCTGGTCCGTGAAAGTTCTTCGGATTACTGGACATCATTCTTGAAATACGTAAAAACGCAAGATTTTTCACATTAGTGTTATGTAAGGTGCATGGTTTTATTATCTGTTTTTCTAAGTTTAGAAAGAAATCACAGCCGTTGCGGTCCACCTGTTGGAATTTTGGGGGGTGTCATAACAGATAGTTAAGGGTTAATGCCCTTTTAGCTAGTAAGGGTTAGAAAGGTTAACGTTCCCTAGCATGAACTGACAGAGGACCCCAATGGAGAACAATGGTTCAAAAGGGAGGAGGGAATTCCTTGGTTAGTCAGTTTCATTTTTGACGGCAGTGGAAACGCTCAGAATTCAGCTCTTATTAAGTATGGATTAGTGAAGGAACCATAACAGGTTTTATGTTATTTCTTGTACCTGTCTTGTGCAATTAGAGGAATAGTCAATATGGGTATCTTGGGTATTTTTGTTGTTAACTAAGTTTTGCCAGGGGAACTCTCTGTGTTTTGGAATCTGTTGTTTTATGAGAGTAGCGGTGTATGCTAATCTCTCCCAGAAGGTTTTTTTTACCTTTCTTTTCTTATTAAAAGCCTTTTCTTATACCTGATTGATTTTTCCTTGTTTTTAGATCCAGGTGGTGGCTGGATTCATCAGGAGTTGGTGGGAGAAAGGAGGGGGGTGTATTTTTTCTTGTTTTAGATCCAAGGGGTTTGGATCTGTGTTCACCAGAAATTGTTGAAGTTTCTCAGGCTACCCAGGGAGGAAGTAGTGCTTGTTGAGTGGTGCAGCCAGACCAGTTTCTAAGCTGGTAATTGAGTTTAGAGCTTTTCTATGCAGGACCACATCTGTACCTATAAATCAGAGTGGGGAAGGAACCTTGACAACCCTATCATTTTGTTGCCTTTTTGAATCTTTCCATTCCAGTATATCTTTTTTTCAGATGGGTCGACAATCTGCATGCCGTATTCAAGATATGGACGTACCATGGATTTAATAGATGCAATATGATATTTTTCTTTCTTCTTTATCTATCCCTTTTTAATGATTCCCACTTCTTTTCTCTTTCTTGATGCTGCTGCACACTGAGTGGATGATTTCGAGAACTTATCCCCATTGATTCCAGATCTTTTCTTGAGTGGTAACAGCTAATTGACCCTATAACTGTATATGTAGTTGGATTATGTAAAAGCAGCGAATCCTGTGGCACCTTATAGACTAACTGACGTTTTGGAGCGTGAGCTTTCGTGAGCCCACTTCGTCAGATGCACGTAGTGGAAATTTCCGGGGTAGGTTAGTTATCTGCTAAGCTCAGCTAGATACGCGAGTTAGCTCAGTCAGGAGGATGGTCCCTGTTCATGCAGTAGAGGTGTGAAAACCAAAGGAGGAGAATGGTTTGTAATTGGCAAGCATTCTGGTCTTTGTTTTGTCCAGAGTCTGGTGTCAATTTGCATGACTGAGTTCAGAGTTTCTCTTTGACAGTCTTGGTCCTGAAGTTTTTTTGCTGCAGGATGGCCCCTTAAGGTCTGCTATAGTGTGGCCAGGAGGTTGAAGTGCTCTCCTACAGGTTTTTGTATATTGCCCTTCCTGATATCTGCTTTGTGTACTTTATCCTTTTCCGTAGTGTTCTGTCAGGTTTGGCCGATGTACATAGCAGAGGGGCATTGCTGGGCATATGGATGGCCTATTACATTGGTGGACGTGCAGGTGAATGAACCAGTGATGGTGTGGCTGATCTGGTTAGGTCCTGTGATGGTGTCGCTGGGTAGTCTTGTGGGCCAGAGTTGGCATCGAGATTTGTGCATGGATTGGTTCTGAGGTACTTACTATGGTACGGTGTGCAGTTGCTGGTGAGAATACGTTTCAGGTTGGCGGGTTGTTGTGGGAAGGATGCACGCCAAGACCTGTGAAGTTTGGGATCATTGTCAGGATGGGTTGTAGATTCCGTGAATGCGTTGGAGGGGTTTTAGCTGGGCTGTATGTGATGGCCAGTGGAGTCCTGTTGGTTTTCTCTTGGGTTTGTCTGTAGTAGGAGGTTCTGGGTACATGTCTGGCTCTGTTGATTGTTCTATTCTCTGGGGATTTGTAGTTTTGAGATGCTTGGTGGATTTTGTAGGTGTTGGTCTCTGTCTGGAGGGTTAGAGCAGATGTGGTTGTACCTCCAGTGTTGGCTGTAGAAATGGATTGTGTGATGTGCCCAGGTGGAAGCTGGGGGCATGAGTAGGCATAGCGTCAGTAGGTTTCCTATAGGGGTGTTGTTAATGTGACCATACTTATTTGACTGTGGTGTCTAGAAAGTGGACCTCTGTGTAGATTGGCTCCAGGCTAAGGTTGATGGTGGGGTGGAGTTGTTAAAATCGTGGTGGAATTTTTCTAGAGTCTCTTCCCATGGGTCCAGATGATGAAGATGTCATCATGTAGCGTAGTAGAGAAGGGGTGTGAGTGGACGAGAGCTGAGGAAGCGTTGTTCAGTAGTCCATAAAATTTGGTGTATTGTGGGGCCATGCGGGTGCCATAGCGATGCCAGATCTGGAATCTTATATTGTCATCAATTTGAAATAGTTGTGTGTGAGTATAAGGACAGAGCTCAGCAGCCAGTTGTGTGTGGCATCTCAGGAATGTTCCTGGCAGCTTTATTCCATCTATTCCACAAAACCGGAAATCCTGGACCTCATCTCGGGGATGGCCATCTCACTGAGGACTGTCTGTATGTGGACTCTCTACTCAGACCCTGTGCCACCAGCATCCCGCTATCTCCGTGACACCTCTGATTTTCTGAGGAAACTACAATGCATTGGTCACTCCAGAAAACACCATCCTGAGCACCATGGATGTAGAGGTCTCTACACAAACATCCCACAGATGGACCTCAGGAAGACTGTACCCAGAAGCCTCCTATACAAGCAAACCAAGGAAGACCACAGGACTCCATGCCACCATACAGCCCCAGCTGTAAAACCCCTCCACGCATCATCAGGGATCTACACCCATCCTGCACATGATCCAAACTTTCACAGGTTGGTGGCGGGCAATCTGCCCACAGACAACCGCCAACCTGAACGCTTTCTCACCGCACTGCACCCGTACCATAGTAACTCTACCTCAGGAACAATCCATGCAACAATCTGATGCCAACTTTGCCACATATCTACACCAGCGACACCATCACAGGACCTAACAGATCGAGCCACACATCACTGTATTTCACCTGCACGTCCCAATGTAATATACGCCATCATAATGCAGCCAATGCCTCTGTATGTACATCGGCCACTGGACAGTCATCTCGGAAAAGGATAAATGGCACAAATCAGATTCAGGAATGGCAATATACAAAAACCTGTAGGAGAGCACTTCAACTCCCTGCCACACATAAGCAGACCTTAAGGTGGCCATCTGCGCAAAAAATACTCAGGACCCAGACTTCAAAGAGAAACTGCTGAGCTTCAGTTCATTTGCAATTTGACACCATCAGCTCTGGCTAAAAAGACCGTGCATGGCTTGCCAAATTACAGAACAGTTTCTCCTCCCTTGGTTTTCAACCTTCTATGTCTAGACAAGGGACCATCCTCCCTGATTGAGCTAACCTCTTATCTCTAGCTGTTGCTGCATTATATCTACCTGGAAATTTCGCACTACTGGTCTGACGAGTGGGTATTCACCCACGAAAGGGTAATTCACTGCTCCACAACGTCTGTTGTCTATAAGGCCACAGGTCTCTTGCTGCTTTACAGATCCAGCACCAATCACGGCTACCCCTTGATACTTGACAGTTAGGATTATGTTTCCAATGTGCACTATTTGGATTTATCACATATTTCATCTGCCATTTTGTTGCCCAGTCACCCAGTTTTGTGAGATCCTTTTGTAGCTCTTCGCAGTCTGCCTGGGACTTAACTATCTTGAGTAGTTTTGTATCATCTGCAAATTTTGCCACCTCACTGTTCACCCCCTTTTCCAGATCGATGATGAATATGTGAAATAGAACTGGGCCCAGTACAGATCCATGGGGGATGCCACTATTTACCTCTCTCCATTCTGAAACCTGACCATTTATTCCTATCCTTTGTTTCCGATCTTTTAACCAGTTCCAATTCATAAGAGAACCTTACCTCTTATCCCATGAGTGCTTATTTTGCTTAAGAGCCTTTGGTGAGGGACCTTGTCAAAAGCTTTCTGAACATCTAAATATATTATATCCGCTGGATCTCCTTTGTCTGCATGCTTGTAGACCTCGGCTCAAAGAATTCTAGTAGATTGGTGAGGCATGATTTCCCTTTACAAAAACCATGTTGACTATTTCCCAACAAATTATGTTGATCTATGTGTCTGACAATTTTGTGCTTTATGATAGTTTCAACCAATTTGCCCGGTACTGAAGTGAGGCTTACTGGCCTGTAGTTGCCAGAGTCATCTCTGGAGCCCTTTTTAAACATTGGCGTCACATTAGCTATCCTCCAGTCATTTGGCACAGAAGCTGATTTAAATGATAGTTTACAGATGACAGTTAGTAGTCCTGCAATTTCACATTTCAGTTCCTTCAGAACTCTTGGGTGAATACCATCAGGTCCTGGAGACTTATGACTGTTTAGTTTATCAATGTGTTCGAAAACCTCCTCTGATGACACCTCAATCTGGGACAGTTCCTTAGATCTGTCACCCAAAAAGCATGGCTCAGGTTTGGGAATCTCCCTCACATCTCCCTCAGGTTTGGGAATCTCCCTCAACAATGAAGACTGATGCAAATAATTCATTTAGTTTCTCCACAATGGCCTTATCGTCTCTGAGTGCTCCTTTAGCATCTCGATCGTCCAGTGGCCCCACTAGTTGTTTAGCAGGCTTCCTGCTTCTGATGTATTCTAAAAAAAAAATTGCTATTAGTGTTGGAGTCTTTGGCTAACTGTTCTTTAAATTCCCTTTTGGTCTTTCTAATTATATTTTTACACTTCATTTGCCACATTCTATTTTCCTCATTAGGACTTATCTTCCACTTTTTAAAGGATGCCTTTTTGCCTCTCACTGCTTCTTTTACTTTATTGTTTAAACATGGTGGCTCTCTTTTGGTTCTCTTACTGTGTTTTTTAAATTGGGGTATACATTTAAGTTGAGCCTCTATTATGATGTCTTTAAAAAGTTTCCATGCAGCTTGCAGGGATTTCACTTTTGGTACTGTACCTTTTAATTTCTGTTTCACTAACCTCCTCATTTTTGTGCAGTTCCCCTTTCTGAAATTAAATGCTACAGTGTTGGGCCACTGTGGAGTTCTTCCTGCCCCGAGGATGTTAAATTTAATCATATTATGGTCACTATTACCAAGTGGTCCAGCTATATTCACCTCTTGGACCTGATCCTGTGCTCCACTTAGCACTAAATCAAGAATTCACAAAATCATGAAACAAACCATTCATACATACATGACATCACTACTTCGAGCGAGTAAAAAAAAAAATTATGAAAAATATGTTTGCAGCTGAAGATGATTGTTTTCCAACAACATTTTGAATTAAAAACTTCTGGGGGAAAAAAACAGTCAAAATGTTTTGAAATGTTCCATTAAAAAAGTGGGAAAATATCCCAGTTTCTTTATTCTCCTCCCACGCCCCCCATCACCACCAGCACCATATCTCACTATCTCTCTCTCTTTGTTTTTTTTTGAACTATCACCCCCACCATTTTCCACTAGAAAACAAAGGGAGGAGGGAGGCTTTTAGAAAGGGAAAAGGAGGCAATATAGCAAAAATTCCAAACATTTTTCCTACAAAAGGTAGAGCGTGTAAAAAATTTCAAACAAAATGAAAACTGGTGCATTTTTTAAAAAATTGACAAAAAAAAAAGAAAACACAGACTTTTACTGTGGTCAGCAGCACTTGAACTGAAGAACTTCAACACTAAAGACCACAGATTTCTACCACATTAGCTAAAGGAAAACTTCCTTTGATTATGAGTAAGTAATAGCCTATTACAGTCTGTGGGACCAATCTCAAGAGGAAGACAGTGTTTGTACCTGCTAACCCTTTGTATAACAATGAGCACCTGGACTCATGTTAATTTCTGTGGGAGAGCCGGGTGCTTAGCACCACTTAGGATCAAGCCAATCTACGTGGCCTTTCATGAAGCCTTGTAATAACATTTTGTGTTTGTCACTCAACTGGGAGGCCTATCATGAAATACTTCATATATTGCTGAACTCTCTGCTGTGTCATGTACAATAAAAAAGTCAGTTTTACAACTCAGACACAGCAACAGCTTCAAAAGAAATAGGGTAGAATTACTACCAATTTAGGCAAATATTTCTTCAGCATTATCACATATTGCCTGTCAACCCGGAATTTAGAGTACATATATTGTACAGTTCTAAACAAAGGAACAAACAGAGGCCTAGCTGAATCCATACTGCAATTCCAAAGCCATAAATTCAGTGAACCTTTATGAAAATTGCTGTCTCCTGGGTCACCGCATGACATGTGCTACTGTCTGCAAGGAGCTGGGATAAGACCTTTACACTCTATTGTCTTGGCCTCTTCCGAGAATCTCATTACTAACTCAAACAGCTCTCCTAATGGAGTTTAAAGCGACAGAGAGTCTTTTATAGGGCAATAAAACCTTTTAAGATGTACTTCAGAGGCTTCTAATTCTCTCAGCAACACAGTAAATATGATGAACATAAAAATTATCCTTGCAGCTGTTGTGCATGTCAGTAACAATAACAAAATCTCAACACGGTACACGACCAAAAATAGCATCTGGTACTTTGATTCACCCAATTTAATCACAACAGTGTTTGCACATTTACTGTTTTACAGTTTTTGTTTATCAGTTTACAATATTTTAATCAGATTATTGTGCAAATGTATATGCTGAACATGTATCTACATGGGACATATACCACTGGTATCCATCATTTCACTCATTGCTTTCTACAGATTGCTAATTTTCAGCTCTCTGGAGTTCACAGGAAGATTTCACATTAAACAGTCTGCTGCTTAGCGTAAGAAGAAGTGAAATCACTGTTAGTCATTTCCTAAGTCTTTTGATAGAATTATAAAGTCTCTTGAGTGTTTGCAAGAAGTTAAATTAAAGTACACACACAAAGCCATTTATATTTGTACTGATTTAAAATGGAAGTGAAAATCATAGAATTGTAAGACTGGAAGGGACCTCAAGAAGTCTTCTAGTCCAGTCCCCTGCACTCATAGCAGGACTAGGTATTATCTAGACCATTCCTGATGGTTGTTTGTCTAACCTGCTCTTAAAATGATGGAGAGTCCACAAACTCCCTAAGCAATTTATTCCAGTGCTTAACCATCCTGACAGTTAGGAAGCTTTTTCCTAATGACCAACCTAAACCACCCTTGCTGCAATTTAAGCCCATTGCTTCTAGTCCCGTCCTCAGAGATTAAGGAGAGCAATGTTTCTCTCTCTTCCTTGTTATAACCTTTTATGTCCTTTAAAATTATTATCAAGGCTCCCCTCAGTCTTGTCTTCTCTAGACTAAACAAACCCATTTTTTTCAATCTTTCCTCATTGGTCATGTTTTCTAGACCTTTAATCATTTTTGTTGCGCTCCTCTGGACTTTCTCCAATTTGTCCATCTCTTTCCTGAAATGTGGCACCGAGGACTGGACACAATACTCCAGTTGAGGCCTAATCAGTGTGGAGTACAGCAGAAGAATTAGTCCTCATGTTTTCCTTACAACACTCCTGTTAATACACCAGAACAATGTTTTCTTTTTAGTCAACAGTATTACACTGTGGACTCATATTTATCTTGTGATCCACTATAACCCCCTGATCCCTTTATGCAGTAGGCAATCGTTTCTCATTTTATATGTGTTAAAGCAATATACTAATCTTCTGGTCACTGCTCTGACAGGTCCAAAGAGTTCTCATTGGAAAAGTTGTGCATTGTTTTGTGGCCTGCGTGAGATAAGATGGTAGTTTCAGTCGAGTTTATAGAGGATTGGTAGTGTCATGCACTCAACTACACACACACACACACACACACACACCAGTGTTTGGCATTAAGTGGCCTCAGAGTAAAGAGGCCAAAGACTGAATGGGCAGTTAAGTTGTGGTCCCTCCTGTTCAGGGTTGAGGCACATTAGTGAGGCAGTGTGTGGGATCTTGCATTGCTGCAGTCTGTGATTTACACATTTTGTGAGTAAGCAAGACACTTCATCTGGGACCTGTCGTTCCACCACCTTCTGTGAGCACTAAAAGAATGAAGGAAAGACAGGAAGAAAGTGTATCCTGCTTTCAGGAAGATATGAAGTGACCAGCCTGATTTGTCACCACATCCATTATGGACTGTCATAAACATACAGCTAAGGGTAGCATAAAATCCCTCTTTACCCTGTAAAGGGTTAAGAAGCTTAGATAACCTGGTTGGCACCTGACCAAAAAGACCAAAAGGGGAGAAGATACTTTCAAATCTGTGGGGCAAGGTTTTTGTTTTGTGTTCCTTTGTTCTCTCCGGGTCAGCGAAGAACCAGGGCAGGGAAAATACATCTCCCTAAGCCATATCTGAACTAAGCATCTAATATTACAGAAATAGTAAGTAATAGCAAAGGAAATGCATTAGATTATCTTTTGTTTTAGCTTGTGAATTTTCCCTGTGCTAAGAGGCAGGTTTATCCCTGTTTTTGTAACTTTAAAGTTTTGCCTAGAGGGGAAATCCTCTGTTTTTTGAATCTTTTTGTTACTCTGTAAGTTATCTTCCATCCTGATTTTACAGAGGTGATTCTTTTATCTTTTTTTTTAAAATAAACTTTTAAGAACCTGATTATTTGTCAGTGTCCTAAAGACCCAAGGGGGTTGAGTTGTGCTCACTTGGTAACCAATTGGTTAGGATATTATTCTCAAGCCTCCCCAGGAAAGGGGGTGTAAAGGCTTGGGGGGATATTTTGGGGGAGGTAGGGCTCCAAGTAGCTCTCCCTGAATGTTTGTTTAAATCATTTGGTGGTGGCAGTGATACCAAGGGCAAGGAAGGAATTTTGGCCTTGGGGAAATTTTAAACCTAAGCTGGTAGAAATAAGCTTGGGGAGGGGGTTTCATGTGGGTCCCCACATCTGTATCCCAGAGTTCAGAGTGGGGAGGGAACCCTGACTTGAACCAAGGAACCAATAGTCTACTTTCCAAGAAAGTTCAGCCATGCAGAGGTGTGCTGTAGAAAGCCACGCCTTTTGTCCTACATGGTAGGCAGGGTTCTATAGCCTATGCTAGTCTCTGTGCTTTCTGAAGTCCTTTTTTACCTTTTCAAAATTTCCCTTCACCTCCTCTTGGATATGTTCTACAATACTAGGTCCAACGCAGAAGAGTTGGGAGAAGATGTGGGTAGGTGTGGGTTAAATTGGGAGCGGTGCCCATAGTTGATAAAGAAGGGGCTGTGGCCTGTAGATGCATGGTCTTCATTATTGTATGAGAACTCAGCATATGGTAACAGTGAATACCAGTCTTCCTGGTGCTGGTTGATATAGCATCATAGGGATTGTTTGAGGATCAGTTTGATTCTTTCAGTTTGGCCATTTGACCGAGGACGATAGGCAAAAGACAGATGTGCATGAACTCCTAATAAACATAAGGCTTCCTGCCAGAAATGTTCAGTAAACCGTGCCCCCCACCCTTGGACAGAAGTGATGTGATCCAGGAGGCCATGAAGACAGACTACACTGTTTATCTAGACTCGGGTGGTTTCCCCTGTGGAGGGTAAACTTGTTCAAGGAATGAAGTGAGTCATCATAGAAAAGCGATTTACCACTATCAAAATGATCATGAAACCACTGGATTCTGGTAGTTCCACCACAAAGTCCAAGAAAGTGGCCTCCCAGGCCCAGGATGGGATGTCCAAAGATTGGAGAGGGCTGCAGGGTTTCTGAGATGGGATCTTGGTGCAGGCAGACACCTGGCAGAAAGCTACAAAAGTCTCTATCATGAGGCACATAGGTGGCCACCAGAAGAAATGGGATATTAATAATTGTGGTTTATATCACCCTAAATGTTCTATTAGGGTGGAGTCATGGCATAATTAAAGAACCACTACCCTTGCAGGTCCTAGGAGATGTGGTCCCTTGCAAATGTGATCCCTTCCTAGGGGTCATATGGTCCTTTGTTGATAATGGCCAACTCGTCAGGTGGAATTCCAGAGACAAAGGCATAGCAGATGAGTATAAGCAGATTCTGACGGCAAGTTGCACTGAGAAAAGTGTCGGATTTGAGAATGATGGCTGGTTCTGGATCTTGTAGGACAAGACATCAGTCTTGCCATTTCTAGCTCCAAGGCAATAGGTCTAGGTCAAATAAAACTGGGAAAAGAATAGGGCCCACCTGAGCTTTCATTGATTTAGGGCTTTGACCCTGCACAGGTAGTCCAGGTTGCTATGATCAGTAAACACTTGGTCTGCATGACAGGCCCCTTACAAGTAGTGTCGCCACTCTTCAAAGGTATTCTTAATTGCCAGAAGTTCTTTGTCCAAGTTCTCATAGTTTCACTCAGCAGGGCTAAGCTTTCTCAAGTAGAAAATGATGGGGTGCAGTGTTTGCTCAGGTCCAAGCCTTTGGGAGAGGACTGTCCCAATCGTTGTACTGGAAGCATCAGCTTCTGCAACAAAAGTCTGTGTCATTTCTGGGTGGGCTAATCCTGGAGCAGTGGGCAAACTTCAACTGCTTGAATGTATGCTGGGCCTTGGGCAACCAGTTTTTCTGAATTAGGGCAATGAGGGGCTGAGGGTTTTTTTGAAAAATTTGACATAAACATCCCATAAAAGTTTGCAAAGAGAAAAAGAATAATAGATCAGACACATTGCAAGGGACTGCCCAGTCACAGAGAGTCTGGAACTTGTGCTGATCCATCTTGATTCCTTCCAGGGATAGATGAAACCCAGGAACTCAGTGGAGGTCTGATTAAATGAGGTTGCTCTTTAGCATAGAGACTGTATTGTCATAGTCTCTCCAGGACTGTGCGGACTTGAGTGGTGTGTTGGTCTATGTAGTCTGAAAAGATCAATATGGAATTTAAGTACACCGCTACAAACTGGTCTTGTCTAGGTTTTGTAGCACATGGTTAATTAAGTGGTGGAGTGCTGGAACATTACTGGGGCATTAGTCAGTATGAATGACATAATTAAATAGTCAAAGTGGCCATAGCAGGTTCAAAAGGCAGTCTTCCATTCATCTACCTCTTGGATATGGACAAGATTATAAGCTCCCTGGAGATCCAGTTTAGTGAATATGTGGGAGGCCCCCCACACAGTCCAGCAACTCATGGATCAGAGGTAACAAGTAACAGTTCTGGATTGTTATCTGATTTGGGGCTTGGTAGTCAAACACAGAGGTGGAGGCTACCATCCTTTTTTACATGAAGGACTGGAGAAGTCGACTTGCAGATGAATCCCCAGGCCAGGTTCTTTAGGAAATATTCTCACAATGCAGCCAGTTCAGGCTCTGACATGGTGTATATCTGCCCACATGGTATCTTCACCCCTGGATGAAGATCCATGGGGCAATCATAATTCCTATGTTAGGAGAGGCTTTTTGCATTCTTCTCACAGACGTCAGTACAGTTATGGTACTTAGCAAGAAGTTCCACAGTTCCCCATGTAGGTATTTCAGTGCAGGCAACTGCACCTACTTGAGCCTTCTTGGGTTTAGGTGCAATATTTACTGGCCCCTGACCATTTTGTCAACAAATTCCGATGGGAAAGTGACCTTCTGTTTTCACCATGAACAAGCGAATTATGAAGGGTCAGCCAGGTGGTGCCAAGGATCAGGGTGAAATGCAGGGAATGGATCACACTGGATTGTATTATTTCTCTGTGTTATTTCTCTTGACTAATGGCTTCCTAGGGGACAGTCTCTCCCACAAATACATCTGAAGACAGTGAGAAACTGTCAATAGTGTCAACCGTGTCATGCATGGCCTTGTGTAGCAGGGGAATCTGTAGGGCCCAAGCTGTAGATGCAGCCATAAAATTGTCCACTGATCCCACACTGATGAGGTCCAGTGGAAGAAGAATCTATCAGGGTTTCCCTAGAATGTGTAGCTGATAGGCACCTGCAAATGAGAAACCCCTGGATGGGGTTCAGGGTCCATGAGGAGTCAGATACAGGGAAGTTCTCTTCGGTCAAGGCCCAGGGTGGTTCCCCATACTGTACTTGGACCAGCTTGTTTCTCCGACTTCCTCGGCATTTGCACTGGGCAGGCTGAGATGGCATGGCCAGGTTCACCACAGCAGAAGCACGGGTGGCGTTGATGGGGGTGAGTAATTGATAAGCCAGATAGAATTGCATGGGTTCGGCAAGTGATACATAAGGTGAAGTCATGGTATGCAGGTAGGGGGCTGTAAAGAACCTCTTTTCTCCTCCCCTCGTTCTTGCAGCCGGTATCTGCATGCATGGTAAGGTACACCAGGGCGTCTAGGCCCATAGACATCTCTACACAGGTCAGTTCATCTTTGATTTCTTCCTGCAAGCTCCACTGGAACAGTTACAGCTGTGCTGCTTTATTTGAATCTGTATGTGAGGCAATGGAAGTGTGCTGCACAGGAGGTCATTGTGCTTTGCCTGTGCTGGAGTCCTCTCAGGAAGGCATTGGCCATTTGAGCTCAGTGCAGGTCACTGAAGATGGTTGACATCAACTGGAAAAATGCTCAGTTCCACAGGATTATTATGGTCCAAACAAGCTGCCCCAGCGGGGTCTGGTGGCCAGACCTACTAGTACAGGAACTCCTCACTTAAAGTCATCCCAGTTAACATTGTTTCGATGTTAAGTTGCTGATCAATTAGGGAACATGCTCGTTTAAAGTTGTGAAATAGACTCATAGACTCATAGACTCATAGGTCAGAAGGGACCAATATGATCATCTAGTCTGACCTCCTGCACAAGGCAGGCCACAAAACCCTACCCATACACATTTATAACAACCCCGAACCCATGACTGAGTTATTGAAATCGTCAAAATTGAGATTTGAAGACCTCAAGCTGCAGGGAATCCATTCTAACGTAGCAGCCGCCTGTTTTGTCCACTGCTTGCAGGAAGAGCAGCCCATTGGAACTAGCTGGTTGATGGTTGGAACCAGGGTGGACCAGCAGCCCCCCCATCAGCTCCCCATTCCCCTAAGTTCCCTGTGCAGCAGCTGTCCCTCCCCCCACTGCCATGTGCTGCTCCTGCCCTCTGTCTTGGAGCTGCTCCCAGAGATTCCTGCTTGCTATATGGGGGGGAGGGTAAGAGGGGCTAATGTCAGGGTGTCTCCTTCTCTCCCTTGCTCCTGCACCCCACTTACCCCATCTTTCATAGAGCAGGAGAACACACAACTGGAGAGAGGGAGCTTCTAGTCAGTAGCTGCCATCTCAGGTCTCAGCAAGCTGATTTAATTAACAAAGCAGTGTACTTGAGCCTGGGGTCACCTACTTAAAGGAGAAATGCGTATTTGTTCTCTCACACAGAGGGTGTGTGTCTTTGTCTGCCCTCCCTCCTTTCCTGCTGCCTTGTAGAGTGTTGTGCAAGTTAACCCTTGAGGGCTCAGTCAATTGCTAGTTCATTTAGCAGTAAGGCATTCCCTGGGAAATATCCTATCCTCTGACCCCTCCACCTCAATCAAGCTTCACAATCATCATCACTGTGTACCAGCATTAAATTGTTTGTTTAAAATTTATACTGTGTGTGTGTGTGTGTGTGTGTATACAGTCTTTTGTCTAGCAAAAAAAAATTTCCCTGGAACCTAACCACTTCATTTACATTAATTCTTATGGAGAAATTGGATTAGCTTAAAGTCATTTTGCTTAAAGTCGCATTTTTCAGGAACATAACTACAATGTTAAGCGAGGAGTTCCTGTAGGAGCCAGATCCCAGGCTCACAAGACTGGAGTCAAGAGTTGGTTGAGTCAGGATACCAGGAGATCAGAAGCAAAAGATAAACTGGAGATCAAAATCACTAGTTAGGAACCAGAGTCAGGCCATGTCAGGATATCAGGAGTTCAGAGGTAGGAGCCAAACTGTGCATCAGGAACCACAAGTCAGATGCCAGAAGCCAAGCTGGGTTAGGATGCCAGGAAATCAAGCTGAAGAAGCACAAGATACACAGCCCAGACCAGTTGTTAAGACAGCTACCTGTTCCTGCTGCTGGCCAATCAGCTGCTCTGGAACTCCATCACTCAGGCCTCAGAGGTGGAGCCTCACATAGGGGCTGGGCTTCATGTGTCCCAGATAAGCCATTTCAGCAGGCTGCCAGGTGGAGGGTTAGAGTGTAGCGGCTCCCATGAACTGTGTATGTTTGAGACCTGTGTGTTATAACAGGCGGGCTATTGAAAAATTGCTCCTGCCAGAGCCCATGTTAGGGTTGGGGTGAATTCCAGTAAGCTTGTTAGCATCCATGTAGGTTCTTTTTATGTTTTCTGTGTAGTGCTTTTTTCTTAAGAATAAAATGGGCTTGCGTAGAAAGAGCTGTGTCTTTAACTTAGAACTGCTGACAATCACTCTGCTATCAGTCTTAGAAGAGAAAGCAACTACTATCGTGAACGCAGGGAACTGTGCAGTCTAGAAACACCCCAGACAGAAAGGAGAGAAACAGAGATCTCCACTCAAGAAAGACAACAGCTAGGGAGCTGGGAAGCTGAGAGTGGGTGCCCTTGCTGGACCACTGAGGGGAAATACAGATGCAGTTGCCCTGAACATCAGAACAAATCATTTGTACATACAGTGTATATAAGGCACATCACTGTCTCAGTAAGCACATTGGTGAGGAGAGAAAACCAACATGTCAGGGATGTCACATATCTAAAAAGTGATTGCCTGCCCTGTGTCATAAACAAAAATAAATGTCACCTATTACCTTGCACTATGTGTAATTTACTTTAAAACATGAGTTTCTTCCATTATTTCCTACTTAGAATATCCAAGGAACAATAAATTCTGGCATCTAATGACACTGGCAATGAAGACTGCTTCAGGCACAGACATTTATTTCAGCCAAGCATTATGTATTCTTACACTATTAAACGTGTGATCTCTCAAGAACAGCAATCCGAACACTAATGGCAGCTGCATACCGGTGTCTCGCAGCGAGTAGCTAAAGAATATTTTTAAAACATATTTCAAAATAATTGAAATTATTATTTTACTGAAGGGGCTTTGTGTTCTCCTGTACTTCTATATTGAAGATTCTTACAATCTTGCAAAAGGAATGGATCTGCAGATGCAAACAGTTGGGTTCTTTACATTTTAAAAAACATCAAAATGTTTGACCCCTGAAACTAAAATACTTTTCATAGTAAGAATGCATTTTTCCCACTCTCGCTTTGTTTTATTCTTTTGGCATTTCATAAACAAACATTTATTCTTCTACATATGACTTCTATGCTTTTATAGCATGCACTATATTGCTCCAGAAACAAATTCTTTGCTGATTTACACACTGTGTAAATCAGTATATAATTTAGTCCTCGATTTTATTTCTCTGCCACATTTACACTAGTCTTGCAAACTCCGTTCCTTGTTAATAAAAGAAAACATCCTTAAACTTGAAATGGCTCACATTCATTGTAAACCATCTAGTCTGCCATCCACATAGGAGAATAATTTTGTATCACCACCCACATCATAGGGGAACTTCTTGTAGCCGGATTCTAGTCTGAACAGTGATGCTGAAAAAAACTGAAGCATGGGATTTTGTGTTTGTCACGTCTCAATGATTCTTTATCACATAGGCTCAGATTACAAGTACAAAGTTTTGTTTTGTTTTTTTAAACTGCTGACCCTTCAATCTCGGATCTCAGTGTCAAGCCAGATTTTTTCCATTTCATGAATCGTCACTAATAGTAAAGATTCAACCTGCCAGCTAAGATCCTTAGTTACAGCAATGTAAACCCACTGCCAAATTATGCACTAGGATCTGTGCAACCTATAGATTCCAATGTATTGCACAGATAAAACAGTTTGAAACTCAGTAACCAATTCTGGTGATGATGCGCAAGAAAGGACACAATCCAATTCACTCCTTCTTTTATAGTGAACCCTAAACTTTCTTGAAATCTTATAGTGGATAATCCTGCATCTTGGTAGGGTGGTGTTAGACTAGATGCCCCTTGCAGTCCCTTCTAACCCTATGGTTCTAGGATTCTATATAATATAGCAAAATTGTTGGGGACAGGAGATCACAGAATAGATTAAAGAAACAGTGTCAACTGAGGAATTGCTGATTAGGGCTGTTAAGGCTCCTGATGAGATTACAGAATTCTCACATAGCAGCAGATCAGAATCTTCATAAGGTAGGAGAAAGTGCCCTGATATGGATTGTAGAAACTTGTTTTGATTGTGCCAAAGTTGCCCTTCCTTTGGGACACTTCTTTTCTGGGGAGCACTTAGCAGCTCACATAGCACAATATGGTGGTGTTGCATAGCATCATGCTCCCCACATTGACTAGCATTATCATCAGGCTCAGCAGCATCCCCACCAGGGCAGTCACCACAGGGAACTGAATCACCATTGGCCTGCACCTTGTGCAGTTATTTACACCCATATAAAATAAATGCAAAATGGTTGTAAAATTCTACTGTTCTGATCAGGTAGCACTGGATGGCCACTTTGCACTGGTATAAACAGCCATACAGGTGCAAGGCAATGGAGAATCACACCCAAGGGATTCACCATCACTCCATTGAGCCTTCTTTTTTCTGCTCCTGAAACTTTCAGACTGGACTAGATGAAGAAAGGGAGACCAGATGACATCATCATCCCTGTGGTGAAATGTGAACCTAAAGTTCTTGTAATCTCTTTCCACCTGTTCTGTCAGTTTGCACACCACTCCTCTATCCTCGTCCTCTTTTTTCACTTTTTGTAATGAGAATTTGGCTTAGACAAGCTTGATTAGATATAGAGGCTACCATCCCTAAGCTTGCCTAGTCTCTTTTCTCTCTCCCCCTATGTGTGCACTGGCCCTTCTGCCACACTAGTGGGGAGAAAAAGGATTATGTTGCTCTTAGTAAAGGAGCTGACTTGCTTTCTGGAAGCCGTTCTCTGTATCTGGCCCAGCGTAGTGACACCCACTATCTAGGAAGCACTACAAATAAAATACCCACCTAAGACAAGCAAAACAGAAACAGGTTATGCTGATACATGGTTGCCTCTTCCAGACGTAGAGCCGCACTTGTAAACTAATTACTAGCTAAAGCCTAGAGCCCTTCTGTGAGGAATCCACTTGAGGGAAGATCTAGAAGAGAATCCACTCATGGAGATCCCAGCACATAACATCTTGGTGTATAGAATCATAGAACCAAGATGCAGGATTTGTTGTGTCTAAACCATCCAAGACAGATGGTTACCCAGTGTATAGTACCCATTCTAGAAAAGGCTACAGGGTTCACTCCAAACCTAGTAACTTGACGATTAGGCTACCGGTGTGCTAAGATGACTGCCTAGCATGCTGACCAATGTGGTCTCTATTTCCTTGTACTCCCACATCCATCCGTGGTCTTAAACTTTGATTTTTTTTCTTTGGGACCACTTTTATGGAGAGTCCCAGAGGTCCATCCTAGCCCTTTCCAAGAGGAAGTATTAATAAGTGGTCACAGGAGTCACACCTATTGCGCATGCGCATACTAAGTCTTATGTTAGAAGGTCCTGTGTCTTGTATTAACATGTTACCCTAGCGCCATTTCTTGAATCCAAATCAGATACAAAACTATACACCTTAATTGTGTCTGGCACTTTGAGGGCACTTGCTTTAAGAAATACATCAAGATGATGCTTCTGAAGGATTTTTGTGGACTGAAAATATGGAGTGTTTATATTTTACCAAAATGTTGACATTTGAATCAGCTGTTTAATCATGATGGGGATGGATTTTAAATTAATAAAATATTGATGTGGAAAACAGAGAGGGCCATTGGGAAATGCCTTTCATTTACTATATAAAAACCACTCACATATTCTCAGGGGCTTTTTGTTATCGACATATGTATAAATAGTTGGAATTTTAACATGCCACAGCAAAAAAAACACATTGCTATAATTACTCACATTTATAATGCTGCAGGGGAGCCTTGAACTGCTCCTCCGTTGGCCAATCAAGCTAATTATGCAACTCACTTTTCCCTTCCCTTGCTGCCAACAATGTTAGGGTTGTTTGTTTGTTTTTTTTAAAAAAGGCAATTTCTTCCCTGCAGTGATGTACTTTCACTGTATGTTGATAGAAGTGTATTTGAAAAGGATATATATTTTTAAAGGCAGAGAGCCACCCACCATCACTAAGAATGTCAGAGCATTGGGTTTGACACACTATGGGTTCATCTACTTCTGCCAGAGGTCAGTGCCCTATGTCTCAGTGGAAATTAAACCCTCCTTTCTCACCACATTAACCATATAAGTCTCCACAATAAACATGACACAGTGAGAGCTAACCAACTTTATATCTTTGCATGGGGGGAGGTTTTTCGTCCCCTCTCTACAATATTGTTTTGGTTTACTTTGGCGGGGGGTTGGTTTTTTTGCCTAGGAACACAGGAATTACCACACTGGCTCAGATTCAAAGACCGCCATGTCCAGTAGCCTGTCTCCAACAGTGGCCAATGACAAAGGCTTCAATAGAAGGTGGAAGAATCCTATAGTAGGCAGATGTGGGGCAACCTGACCATCCCCACCCCCAGTAGGTCTCATCCTGATCCCTAACAGTTAGAGATTGGCTAAAGCACTGAAGCATGAGGTGTATTATCTCTTCTAAAATTGGTGTTTTCATTAATGATATCTCTGGCTATTCATGATCCATATTAGAGTGACCAGATGTCCCAATTTAATAGGGACAGTCCCGATTTTTGGGTCTTTTTCTTATATAGGCTCTTATTAACTCCTATTATCCCACTCCTGTCCCGATTTTTCACATTTCCTGTCTGGTCACCCTAAGCCATATAAACATCTGATCCCTTTTTGAATTTGAATGAATTTATGAGACAAGAAGAAATCTTTGCATGGGAAATCTTGTGACAATTGTGATTACAGAGTTCAAGGGAACTCAACAATGAAAACAACACTAGAAAAAAAGAGAATAATTGAACATCTTTCATATTTATAGGGACTTTCATCCCAGAAAAGTTTAAGTAGTTTACAAAGCTACACCTGAGAATCTACATGCCTCAAAAGGTAAATCCCCTGCAGTGTTCAGGAAACATGAGTGGGAGTTACAGCTTTTTGATATAGGGACCAGCTTTTTGTTATGTGTGTTCAGAACCCAGCATAATGAGACCTTTATCCAGCCCCTGGGGCACTGCCACAACACAAATAATAATGAGCAGACAAAAAGAAGTTGTTGTGAAACCGTTAAGGTTGCTACACCCACACATTCTAGACTCACACAAAAGCAAGGAAATGAAACCACCTATCAATGAGTACATACCCACTACTGTAAGATGTATAGACTTTAAAATAAGCCTTGAAAATATGTTGATGGCAACTCTCTCTCTGTCCTTTTAACTATTTGATGGCATCACCCTTATGCATATTGCAAACCTTAGCTTCCTCTCATAGGTAAAGACAGTGTGAGTCAATAGGCCCATTTCAACATGTGGGACATCTTATCTAGGGAGCATTAAATGAAGCTAAAATACACAATTCCCAGGTCAGGAAAGCTCTGAGCGAGATTTTTCCAACTACTGTTAGTTTCTCAAACCAAAGACTCCCATAATTTATTCATGGATGTGACTTCCATCTCCCTTGGTCTAGGTAAATAGAACTCCCGCCAGATGACAAACAAAAATAACTGCCTCCTTTCCTGTGTAGAGTGCCTTGTGGTATCCTATATGTTAATTAAGAGTCAGAGGAAAGCAAAAATAAAACATTGGTTAAAATCTGTTAGGAATATGTTGCTGGTGACTCAAGAACCTGGAAGTTTCAGAGGTCAAGCTTCTTGATGCCTAAATATCTATATTATATCACAGGGATGGGGAACCGCCCATTGCTTAATTTTATCCGGCCCATGGCAAGACTCCACGTTGTGGGCCAAAAGCCCTGAGCTTTGGCACCCCCGCTTCCACAGGGCTAGAGTTGCGAGTGCCAGCTCGCCCAGCTGTGAGGGGAAGCTAATGTTGCCAGGCTGTTAAAAGTCCGGTTGGCTCTATGCAGCTCCCGAAAATGGCCAGCATGTTCCTCCGGCCCCTAGGTGCAGGGGCAATCAGGGAAGCACCACGTGCTGCTCCCACCCCAGTGCTAGCTCCGCAGCTCCCATTCACTGGGAACGTGGCCAATGAGAGCTCTGGGGGCGGTGCCTGCAGGCGTGGTCACCACACACCATGCAGAGCCACCTACCTGGATCTCCATTTAGAGGCCGGACATGCTGGCCACTTCCAAGAGCAGCACGGAGCCAGGGCAGACTGTACTGCACTCACCTAACACTAGTAGGTGTGAATATGTGGTATAGTGTGTGTTGTGCTGGGAGAGTTTGGTAAAGGGGGTGATGGAAGTCTGGCAACTCTAGAGGGGCTACAGATTAAAGTGTTTTCTGTTCTGCTCAGAAGCTGCACATAAACCTTTATATGCTAGGCGCTGCACATAAAAAAGCCTGCTCTGTTATGTTCAGAAACTACTGCACATAAATTCTTGTGCAACAACTGCTGAATGTACACTGAACATAATAAAGTTGAGGCACAACTGTACATAATAAATTTATGTGCAAAAATTGTGTGCACAAAAAAAACCTCCCAATCCGTAACCTTTTGGGCATACATTTTTGCGTCTGATAAAAGACTGCCAGGAATGTCTATTTATTTATTTACTCTTAATTACATGTTGCACCGATGAATTCACCTCTCTACCAAACTTTGTTTTAGAAAAGACCTCAATCCACAATGGTGGGATGGCCAAAATGATTTCAGAAAGAATCAAATTTCAAACCCTTCTCTAGTAAAATGTTATGAAAAGAAACTATGAAATTTTACACTGACAGACTTTTTAAGAAACAGAGATTTATGCCCATTTTAAAATCATTTAAAATGATGATACCAAGCTAACTTCTATAATAAAAAAAATGTCCACTGAGGGGAAATTATAACCATATTTATGATTAATTTCAGCCATAAATGAAATGCAACAACTTCCAGGGTGCAACATGGAGGAAGGTAAAAAGCACACAGCGACCTACACAACATTTTATGAGCGGAAATGAGGAAGAACCCCTTCTGAGTTGCTGGAGAGTTTGGTAGTGTCATTTTACCCATTGATCTAACCTGGATGGATTCATAGTGAACTCAACTCTCTCCCAGCACAAGTGTTTCAATGCCTTTGTCACAACAAGACTACAGAGGAATGCTCAGAGATTTAGACCCAGGATTCATAGACCACCAAAAGGGCAAGATGGAATTTGGGGTGGCTAAATGCACTCCAGTTTTACAGGAAACTTATGTTTACTTTTCTTCTAGCCAGGATCTTTCATGCTGGGTGCAATGGAATGCCTTTTTTTTTTTTTTTGGCACTAGTAGAGTAATTACTTTTCACACTGAACATTTTCATATCTGACTTTTTGCAAAAACAAAAAGTGGGGGGCTGTTTTTATGGCTACATTTTCCCAAAGCAGAAATGGAGCACTAGGTAGTATTGTGCAGCAATGCAAGGGGAAAAAAATCAGATCAAAGATCTCTATCCTGGATTGCCTTGATCCCTGCATGAACTTTAAACATCTCAACCTTACTTTCAAGTCTGTCTATAAATCCCTGACATCTCAGACATCACACTTTCTGCTCCAATAACTATGACAGGCTCAGTTTCTTGTTCACCATTGTTTCCTATGCCCCTCTGCATGCTTTTTTTGGATGGAATAGTCTTCCCATTCCATGTCACCAAGCTACTGCCTGCCCTCAGTTATCTTAGGTACACATATGATCCCAGTATCTGGGCACTTCACAACCACTAATGTATTAATCCTGTGAGGCTAGTGCTATTATCCCCATTTTACAGAAGGGTAATTGAGGTGTACTTGCTTAAAGTCACAGAGAAATCTGGAGAGCAGCTAAGAATTGAACCTGGGTTTTTGAAGTCCAAGGTTAACGTTCTAACCACTGTGCTATCCCTCCTCCATAATCCCCCTAAAAACTCACATATTCAATAATGCTCGCAAAGCATTAACTTCCTCTTCTAGGCTCTGAGTGCACTACTTTTTATATATTATATATATAGTGACAGACCCAGGCCAGTGGGGTACAGGAGTCTAAAGAGGGCAAATATACCGGTCACTGGATGAGTAGTTTTCTGTTCCCTGAGTGACCAGAGCAGGGGCTGCACTACAGTAATGAGGAACCTGCTAGAACCAGTTCAGACAGACAGGCTGATTAGAACACCTGCAGCCAATCAAAGCAGGCTAATCAGGGCACCTGGGTATAAAAAGGAGCTCATGCCGGTCAGGGAGGGGAGCCAGAGGAGAGGAAGTGCATGTGAGGAGCTGGGAGCAAGAGGTGCAAGGAGTTGAGAGGGAGAGGGAGAGAAAGAGGGAGAGACAGAGAGGCTGTGCTGTGCTGTGCTGCTGGAGGACTAAGGAGTACAAGCATTATCAGACACCAGGAAGAAGGTCCTGTGGTGAGGATAAAGAAGGTGTTTGGAAAAGGCCATGGAACTAGCCCAGGGAGTTGTAGCTGTCATGCAGCTGTTACGGGAGGCACTATAGACAGTTGCAATCCACAGGGCTCTGGGCTGGAACCCGGAGTAGAGGGCGGGCCTGGGTTCCCCCCAAACTTCCCAACTCCTGATCAGACACAGGAGAAGTTGACCCAGACTGTGGGAAAGATCACTAAGGTGAGCAAATCTGCCAAACGTAGAGGAGGAACTTTGTCTATGCACAAGTGTTTCAATGCCTTTGTCACAACAAGACTACAGAGGAATGCTCAGAGATTTAGACCCAGGATTCATAGACCACCAAAAGGGCAAGATGGAATTTGGGGTGGCTAAATGCACTCCAGTTTTACAGGAAACTTATGTTTACTTTTCTTCTAGCCAGGATCTTTCATGCTGGGTGCAATGGAATGCCTTTTTTTTTTTTTCTGTGGCCGGATGGTAGTGAGAGGAGGGAAAGTAGGCACGACTGGACGGGGTGGAAACTACTCAGCGGGCCACAATGCAAGAACAGACAGACAGCTACAAAGCTACAGCTTGGCGTAACCACAGTCTCAGCGAAACCAACGATGAGGAGGGCAAAGGAAGACAGCAACATCCAAGTCATCCACCAAAGGATAAGACCAGGTCCTGAAGAGCCAGGCTCAGTGGGAAGAAACAAGATCAACGACGCCTCAACAGAGTACGCTCTGCTGGTCATAAGATTACCCTGCCCGGTATAGTAAGCTTGGCCAAGTAGGAGGGACATGGAAAGCTGCCCGATGTGAAGACCGGAAGCTCGTCACAATGGCACAAAGGTTTCCACCCAAATCAAACACCCAGAGACTAGTATAACCAGCCGGAACGACCAGTAGATGGGCGGGGCTTGGATGAGGTATCAAAGCCACGTCCCTGGATGAAACCCTGGAACAGTCCAGGAGTACATCCATAAGATTGCGAAACCCCAAAGGATGAGCTGATGATCTAGAGATGCCTGAGGGCAGCAGCAGAGACATGGGAAGGAAGACCAAGCAGAAGAGGTGCCATGGAAAGACAAGAACCCTGCATGGGAATGTTACCATACAGATCAGATAGCTGAGGTGGCGGACATTGGGAAAATCCTACCCAGTGCTGGAAAGGGCTGGACTACAAAGACAGCACTGGAGGGCAGCTGATCAGAGCAGCACAGGAACAGGCATGACTGAGCACCAGAATCATTGAAGCGAGTGGTTCTACCCACAACTAGAGAGGACCCAAGGTGCAGACTGTGCAGAGGAGGCCTCAAAGACAGTCAAAACACATAGTGGCCGGGATTGTAAGATGCAGGCACGGCAACAGCATGACACTGAACGGCACCAACCAAGTGGCTGGCATTGTGTACAAGAACATTCTGGCACAGCGTAGGGGCTAGACCCTCCCAAGCCAGAAATCGGAGATTCCAACAGGAAGGTTATGGAGAATAGCACAGAGAACGCTACAGATTACTGTGGGACTTCCACAGATCCAGACTACAGGCAGGTGCTGGCCAAGGTACTGGCCAATCAACCAGACATCGTGGTAATAGACAAGGACCAGAAGACAGCGGTGGTGATAGATATAGCAGTGCCAAGTGACAGCAACATCAGGAAGAAGGAATATGAGAAGCACCAGGGCCTGGAAGAGGAACTAGAGAGGATGTGGAAATCTGTAAACTTGTGGGCAACTTGGAGCATACTGCTACTGCATAACAAATCATTAATACATACAAATAATCATACTCATTTTGAATGAAATTGTGATCCAACAGCAGGTATATAACGCAGGAAAGAAAGGCAAATATAGGGATTCAGGCACTGGATTGGCACTCAGGAGACCTGGCTTTCAAATCCTACTGCCTCTTTACCTGCTAGGTGACTTTAGGCAAGTCATAAACTTTCTCTATGCCTTAGTCCCTCCCTCATCTGTAAAAGGGGAATGACAATATTCCCTTTGTCCATCGTGTCCATTCAGATTGTAAGCACTTTAGGCGAGGGACCATCTATATGTTTGCGTAATGTTTAGTACAATCCATGATTCTAACCTTGGCTAAGGCTCCTATTCATCATATTTGTTTCATACCAAAAAGGTGACCATTGCTTTCACACAGTATCCGTGGGGACATTTGTGCATTGTACAGCACATAGCCTCTAGTACAGATAAACCTGGACACTGCAGAGATGAAATAATGCATCCATTTCCACACATACACTCCATCCCCACAACCTCAGCACCAATCCTGTGTTTACTGTATGTGAACAAACTGGTTTGTCTCAAACAGGCCTCAGAAAATAACGAACATCAAGGCTGTGTCTTTTTGACCTGCTTTATTGTTCCCTCAGTTTCCTCTAATGTCTATTGCAATAATGATCCAGATTCTCTCTAGGGATAATTAGACTGCCCTAGTCAGTAGTCAGCGATTTCTGCACAGTTGGGCCGTTAGCTGAAAAAAGAGCAGTCGGTCAAAACTCAGAAGCAATGCTCAGGTGGCAAAAGAAGCCAGGCCTGAATATTTCGTATACATTTAAATGTGCACTCAAGCAGTGACATGGAAATCAGTAACACAGCCACTAATGATCTGGTTCCATTAACAAATGCTCGTTTGGATGGTAAGTGACCTGAGACAAAGAGAAAATGCAATTTTGTGTGCCAATACAATGAAAAATGGCTCCCATTACCTCTATATAGAGGTTATAATCAATGATACTTTTTATTGGCTCTGTTCAGCTACATCATAGCTGATTAAACCCTCATTTTGATGACATCAAATAAAAAAAAGTTTAGGCTTTTTTATGGCTTTTACAAAATTACCTCTGTATGACTGCTTTTGTTTGTCTTATTAACATAGCAAGTCACCTTGCTCATCTGATTCATAGAATGTAATACTTTTAACCTCTGCACTGTTGGCCCCTAGTAATTAGAAGTTTTCAAAAGCATTCAACTAATAGATCAGCCATATAAGTACAGCAGAGCCAGTCCTCCAGACCACCCTCAAAGTAATAGACCATCGAGTCAGTCTCAACCAGCCAAGCCTGTGGATTGGCCACAAGGAAGAGTCAAACTGAAAGGAGCCATGCATACCGATGAGTTGTAGCTGAGTGAGTTCTTACTCTTAGGGGAACGTCAGGCAAACCAAATTAGACAACCAACATGGCTTGCAGCAGGGAGACAGTGAAAAGGGGCTCCTCAATGAGATCATCCCTGAAACCAGGGCTTGAATCAAGTTCTTTCCAGAGAAATACAAGAACACTTTAATAATGGCACAGTTTTTAAGGGGTACCTCGGATACTAGATTGGAGGAGCACCAAATGGCAATAGTACCTTTGCACCTACCTTGGCACTATCATTGATTTCAGCAGGCTTTGGATCAAGCCCTTACGGAGAAGCAATATTTATCTTTTACTATCATCAACTTAGACTTTGTACCCAGAATGATTTTTACCCTATCCTTTCTGCCTTCACTAATAAGGACACCTTTCTTGTTAGATAAGGTGTGTTTATTGGTAACCCACCAGATTCTGGCCCCTATAAGCATTAGCATCTGAAAAGACTGGCATGCTGGGCTCCAAGCTTACTACCAAGTATACAGAGTGACCCCCGACCAGGGGTTGGCTTTCAACTACAGTGTTATTCCTAGAAGTTCTACATTTATGTCGCAATTTCTGAGTATTGCAGGGACAGTAAAGTGGAGGAAAAGATATCCATTTTTTTAAAAAAACACATGAATTTTAACTCTTACCAGTTAAAGAACAGCATGCTGAAGGAGCATGCATTTCCATCCTTCACTATGAATGAAACATCTAAAAGTGATTTATTTCAATGCACCAATTATATTTTAAGATGCTCCCAAAACAATTTAATTAAAATTAAGGACAAAAAAATAATCCAACAGTCCAGGCAACAGCCCAGCATATATACTATTTTGGCTGATTATCAGTAAGAGTTAATAAACCCAAAGTGCATTGCAGCCTACCCTCAACAAAACCATTTTTCTGCAAGGAACCCAGTTCTTCATCTGAATGTTTGGTCAGTTTCTCTGGATTTAAAACAGAAAGTCCCATCTACTGTGGCATTCTATCTTTAGCCTATGCAAGCGATTTATGCTTTTTCCTTTAGGAGAAGGTATTCTGTAGAGAACTTCCAATGGGCTTCCTCAAGAAATATACAAATGAGTTGTCTTTTTTTAATCTTGTTGTTTCTTCTCTTCACCTTGAAAGTACAAAAACTCTACTCCATCACAAGCTCTAGGCCAATCTGGTTGTAAAAGGTCTTCAAGCACCTTTTAACCTAACTGGATAGCAGTATTCGGAGACCAGGAAATGGTTAGCAGCTCAATATTCTCTGTGGCAAAGATTTTACAGCTCTGATTTCCTCTGTGTTTGTTTTAAGCAAGAGCTGCTGCTAATAAAAAAATATGTTTTGTTAATATTTGGGATTGAAAGTTACGGACTTTTCACAATGTATGCTTTAAAAAAGGATGACTACCTCAAGGCTGGACAGCAGGTTTTCTTCTAAACTCACATTGAGAAGTCAGAGAAGATGGATGATCTTGTGGTCAAGGTACTGCTTTAGTACTCGAGTGATGGGAGTTCAATTCCTAGCTTGACAAAGCATAGTACTAGCACCCCATAGGAGCTACCGGTACACTAACACATGTATGCCAATGACAAGATACCAGGACACCAGGATCCTTCCTGTCCCCTAGGCTAGCACAAAGTTAACCCTCGTATGACTTCTCCTTTTATACATTAAGACAAACAAGTTACATATTACACTCCTGACATGGTTTGTTACCACCCTTATCCTTATACCGAACAAAACATCCTTATCCATTATCCTGTCATCCCATCCTTATTTTACGAGGGGTGGGTGTGTTCCTGTACCATCTCTTAGGAATGTCTTACTTCGTTACTTGAGATATCTCTGGGTTTGTGTACTCTCCTATCCAGTCAGAAATGTCCTTACTTGGTGTTAGCTAATACCTAATATGTTGTTATTCTGCCAAGCCCAGGCCTACTCTGGTTCCCAACTTTGGTTCACTAAAGTTTGCTAGTTATGCCTAGGACCCCAGTCAGGCCTACAGAGTTCTGTGCTGGAACTGAGCATGGCAAACTAACCCCACGAATGAAATCTTGGCCCCACTGAGATCAATCACAAAACGCCCCTTGATTCCAGGAGGGCCAGGAAGTCATCCTTGCAATAGAGATGGAGCAAAAGCAACCTTAGATCAAACATCCCTGAATCAGATCCAGATTCGAATTTTGTAATTGGAGCTAAACTGTATACTGATCATTATCCCACAAACTCACACAAGCCTCATAGAGAGCAATAGCTAGGACTAGTTTCAAAAGAGATGAGCCAGAAGTACAATATTCAGAAGCAATCCCCCCTCCAAACGTTCAATAGTATTTGGATCTGAGGTTTTCCTTTCAACACATTTCAGGCAAGCCATGCTGGCATGACACCCCAAATTCTCAGTTACCACCTTTTAGTGATTTCCACTGACACTCGAACTCATTAGAAATAAAATTAGAGCTGGTGAAACAACAATTTCTGCCAGAATGTATTTTCTGGTACAAATGCCATTTCATTGTAACTGAAACATTCCACAGGGACCTTTTCATAAAAAAGGGAATTGTTTCAACAATCCCTCATTTCATTTCAACATTATCAGAATGAAACGTGGCCATTTTTCATCCCAAAACAACTTTGCATTTCAGTCAAAAACAGAATAAATTTTGATTGTATCAAAACAGAACGTTCCAATCAACCCAAGTGACATTTTTTTTCAAAAATTTAATTTCATAGAAAATTTCAACATTTTTTGGTTTTGTTCTGTTCCAGAATGAAACCAAAATTTTGAAATCTCATTTTTTTCACAGAATAGAAGTTATGGTTCCTGCACAGCTTTCAGTAAAATGAACTGGAAGCCAACAACCCACTTTCTGGCTAGGTTTCTAGTCTAGAACTGATCTCTTCAACAGGAGATTAAGCCAGTTTTGCTGGAGCACAACCAAACCAATGAGGAATATGGAAGTCAATCTCCATCCCTTCATTGTCTCTGAAGGATTCTCCAGTCATTGAGGAATGGGTTACCTCAGTGACCTTATCTAACTTGTAACAGCACAAAAAGTTGTCACTGGGAAATAAAAATTAATATCTCGGAAGATGTAGTTTCATACTCATATGAAGAATTTACTAAGAGATGAATGAGAGCAAATGAAATGACGATAGGACCATTGGACGTTTCTAGGCAAAAACGCTTCTATTGGAATTGGTCCTGGATTGGGAACTTGAGTTAGCTCGAAGGGAAACAGAGACACAGAACAGACTGAATTCTCCTGTATAAGAAATTTTGCCATGTTATGGACTATCACAAAATAAAAAAGAAAAATAGCCTATTATACTGTTCTGTTACATAATTTAGACCAGTGCACACTAAATGTACACTAAGAATGACATTTTAAAATCAAATATGCTTAGACTTCCTTAAGTACATAAATAAAGCAAGCCCAATAGCAAGCAATATACTCCAAACACCTTTAAATTATGCAAGAACAGCATCTTATAACAATGATCCTAAACATATTAATCCAGAAGCAGTTTATTTAGTAGAATTGATTGATTTAGAATTTTTTTAACAAAAAAAGTCTTTTTTCAATTTGCATTGAAAATATCAATAATATTATACAAAAAATAACTATTTGCATAACATTTTCAATTTTTGGTAAAAAATATAATGAGAATATGGGGAGGGAGCTATTCTTTCCTAAACGTTAAGAAAAACCTAAAAATGGATCCGTTTTCTGACCTTCAAAACAAAAAACATTTTGATTTTTTTTTTTGTTTTACAAGATTGGTTTTCCATTTTTGATCAGCTCAGTAATTAGTTGTCCTACCCTTCATTTGCAAACTTAATGCAAATTAGTGGGCTACATAAACTAGCAGGTGGAATCAAATTAGTGAAGGGAAACAGTTATGAATAGAAGAAGAAATGGGAAAGAATCTTCATCAATAAATCCCCATATATAATGTGATAAACCATTGTAGGGATGGTGCTGATGTGGAAACGGTCTAAACGGGTCCTTGGAAATGGTTTAAATCGGTCCAATCTTAGCATACACCTGGAGATCAGAGTTTGTATTAGCAATAAGGCTTCTATCCCAGGTTCTTGTCACTCAGCTAAGCAGCTTCTCAACAAACAGAGAATGTCAAAATATGCCAAGACACAGGAAAACAGATCCTGAGGAAATCAAATGTTACAATAAGGTGGAAGGAAAGAAGTTGAAAGCTCCCCAGAGAAAGAGCAGATAAGGAATGATAAAAATGTGAATGTTTTTATGTCAAGTTATCCAATTCTTCTTCCTCTGAGACAGTTACTATATTTCACTTCTAAATTTATGTTTTTGTAAAATAAATTGTGACCAAATGCACAGATGTTATTCACACCCTATACACTATTGTAATAATCTTTGAACAAAATATGCCTTGTGAGGTATCATTTGAAAACTAACAACTTACTGGTCAATAATATCATGGTAAAATGTGTGTAGCAATATTATATGTAAAGTTATTAATATAAGCTGACATTTTGACTGAAATGTGGTTACCAGACAAGTCTGGAAAGTCAATAAACCTGTTTCCCAGAGACAAAGGACAAGCTGCCCCCTCTAGCCAGTTGTCATCAAAGTTGATGAGCCACCTGTCAAGTGGCCATTCTTTGGCAAAGAAGGGGGCAGGAACACACCAATATACATTTTAGCAAACAACAGTATGGAACCTCTTTCACCAAGACTCCATGACTCTAACCTTACAGCAGGAATGAACTTTATCCAGGGATAACCCTCAGGAAAAGGCATTTCAAAGGGTGACTAGACTATAAACATGAGGGACAAAAACACTAAGGAATCTCTCCATCTCCATCTCTCTGTCATCTAAGACAACAAAGGAAGCAGCCATTTCACTTCAGGAGAGATTGTGACCTGAAATTTGGTCAACACTGTTGCTGGGAGCCTGTGGTAAAGATTTTGTCTTGAACCAAGTCTAGTTTGTTAAGGTTTAGCATTAGAAAGTACTTTATCTTTATTTTTCTGATTTTAATGCCTTGTACTTGTACTCACTTAAAATCTATTTCTTCGTTGTTAAATAAACTTGATTTATTCCTTAATCAAACTAATCCAATATTCTGTTTGAACTGAAATGTTGGGTAACTCCAATTAATGTAGCAAACTATTGTATATTGACTGCTTACCAGGGCAACAGACTTAGGATATCTGAACTATCCAGGAGAGGGCTGGATAGTGCAGAACACACATTTTGGGGGGAAATTCGGGGGGGTGTTAGGGTCACCCTGCGGTCAGTAACCAAGGCTGCTAGGGTTAGTATGCTGGCAGGCTGCAGCTATACACAGACACTCAGTGTGTGACCTGAATGCTGTTTGGCTGTCTGTGAGGAGCCCAGGTTGGGAGCTACATCAACAGGGCATTGTGAGGCACCCAAGGTTGCAAAGCAGGTGGTGATATAGCCTCTCACTGGTCTGAATTGCACCCAGAATATGACAGAAATCACTAAGAGAAAAACCATGAAGCCTTTATGTAGTTCTATTCTGCACTAGAAAAGCTCTTAGTGTAGATGCAACTTCTACAGAGAAAATATACTTTTACCGATATGGTTTATACCAGTTCTTGAAACAAAGTAAGGTCACCAGCACTTTTTCCTGGGTTTAATTGCATCTACACTAGGGATTTTGCCAGTATAAAAATGGAATTAAAAAAAAATCAGCCTTTTAACTGATATAATTATACTAGCAAAAAATTCTAGTGTGGATGTGGCCTCAGTTTTATCCAGCCCCTTTTCAGGCAAAGCTATCAATGAAGTGAAAATAAGAAAGTTTTAGGACTTCAGGTTTAGGTCTTTGTTCAATGGGTCTTACAAGGAGAATTAAAATGAAGATGGTGCAATTAGCCAAGGCAACTGGAGAATTGTGAACTTAGTGCAAAAAAACTTTCCAATCCCCCTGACATGGAGGATGGGCTGTGAAAGCCCCAAATGTGAAACTGTTGTATAATCATCAACTATCTGCTGTTGGATAGAGTCTTCGGTACTGTCTTATCTATTGCTAAAACATATTTCTCAAAAGAAAATGAGCCACCCATCTGAGAAATTATCCTAGTTACATCTGTGCCAGTCTGTTTAAACTGACATTTAAGTGATCCAAGTAAGAATAAAGTGGAGTTTATTACTGTATGCACATTTTCTTTATTGCTGGGGCAAATCAAGAGCCGGTCTGACAATCTTAGACAAAAGTTACGGATTTCCTTCTAATAGAATCTCCATGGAATAGATTTGCAATTAATTATGGTCTTGCATAGTTTGTAATCTGACAATAAAAAGCACATTAGGGCAAATTAATCCCTGGTTTAACTCCATTGCCGTACAACAGAGAGAAATTTGGCCTATTTCAATATGTTTTTACTTCCCATTCGGGATGTGTGTGTGGCAGATAATGAATTTCTTGAATATATCACATGTCAAACATAATTAAACCCATCAGCTGTTCTGATATCATTAAAAGTATTATTAGAACATTAGCACACTGTGCTTTTTATCCAAGCATCTGAAACCCATTTTCAAAGATTAATACATTAATCCTTACAACAGTCCTGTGAGCAAAGTTGATATGCTTCTCTATTTTGTATATGGGACAACGGAGCACGGAGAAGTCAAATGGCCTGTTCCAGGTCAGACTGAGTTGCTAGAACAGAAGTCAGAGGTGCAGAATCCCAGTCAACTGATCAGTGAAAGGAATAAAAGATAGGGGCCACACATTCATGGAGCTACAGCAATATACACCAGGTGATGATCTGACACTAAACTTTTCACCAGCATTTCAAACTCTGCTGAATCATTGTCTCCTGGCTTGTTGAAAATCTCAGTTCATGTGAGTTTGCTAATTTGGGGGAGAGGGGAAATCAGTCTTTTCAGCCTGACTTTTAACTAATGGCTCTGAGCCACATAAGATTTGGAGAGACTACAAAAGTGTAATATGAAGTGATCAGGGAACATTCAAGCACATCTGAATAGTATTTACTTGATTTTGATTTTCTGAGTAGCAGAACGAGGAACAGAGAGGGGGAAAAAAGGGTCATCATGGATGGCATTTGTCACTGATTTCACTGAAGCAAATCACGCTGTTTTGTCACAGGAACTCAGCATCCTGAGAATCTTATACTCTGGAAAGTTTTGCAAGCTGCTACATGGCACTTTGAAGTAATTGTTTTACCTTTTTTTTTTTTAACTGTTTGCTCGAAGCCCAGACAAGGAGAAAAATGGCACACTAGGTAGCAGAGAGAGAACAGGACAATGGAATTATTATATCATTTTAATATCCATGCTGAGGATATCAGTCTTCTTTCAATTTTGAAAGGGAAGACAAAAATTTCCTTTCAGATGAGCAGAGGAATTCAGTGCAAGTTCTTCTTGTAATGGATAGAACAGTCTTAGGGAATCCTCTGCCTATCCAATATTATTACAGGCTCCGGTAGCTAATGAGGTTTTGATTGTCATAGTCCCAAGTAAATCAGGATTGGGTTTTTTTGTGCCCATCAGGAATGGATTCTGTCTGTATCTTTTTAGTCTCATCTTCTGGAACTTTACACTTGCATTATGTTAAAGTTCAGGAGATTACTAACTACATGTGTGTCAGAAAGAATTTCAAGTACTTTCCACTTTACCAATAGAAGATGGATTTTTCAAACCATGTGTTTCAGTGTGATAGAAGTAATGGTCTGTATATTAATAGCAAAAATAAGGAACTCAAATGCTCAGGAAGGTTTCTTGGTAGCTGAAACCTAATCCTGCAAGGCACTGAGCAGCCTCAGAGACAGGAATTGAGGGCACTCACACCTCACATGATTCCACTATGGTGGAGGAAAGAGCCTGAGCTCTGTCTTGAATAGTTGACAGGTTAAGGTTCTGGCCAAATGTTCATAAAAACAAGAAGGCTAGATTGCTGGATGGACTTCAGAGGTCCACAGAGATATAAGGGGGAGTATGATCACTTCTTATGCTCCAGCATGGCCTCTCTGGAGAGCTGTGCTCCCACTACTCCCTCCCTACAAGCAGGTAGGTCAAGCATAGGGTGCAGATCTAAACTAGTAGCAAATCACTACTCCCCTGAAGCACGGTAGGAGTGGGGAGGGAATTATGCATCTCTGAGCCACAATTCCTTGTCTGCATTACCGCTGTAATGCCCCACCCCTTACACAGGACAAGAGCATAGCCAAAAGTCAGCCAGTGAGATAACTGCCTAGTCTGCTTACACATCACGCACAAAAGTGGAGGTAAATGGGCCAAAAGCCTAGACAAAAACTACTGGGGAAAAAATGAAAACCTACAATGGCCCTCAAAAGGTGAGGATTTCACACAGAGGGAGGGAACAGGAAGCTTCACAACTGGTTTCTAGCGTAATACTGGAAGAACTAAGGTACAACACAATGCACAATACCTGAATGCCAGTTTTTAACGAGGCACTTTTAATGCCTTGATCATCTCTACTTCTAATGATCTGCAATGTGATGAGTCAGTGGAAATTTGAAATTTTATCTCTGCTGCTAATTCAGATGAAATACAAATGTGCTCAGATAATTGTCAGAAAACGAACAGACACTGATGATTGAATATTTGATTACTTGGGATATCAAAGCATTCATAAAGGAATAGGCTTTGTAAATAACTTAGTGTTCAAATGCCTGGAAGAAATAAATATAGGATGCTTTTGAAATTGATGCAACTTGCCATTCTCTGAGAGACTGGCCCATGGCCAGCTCTTTCCTAGTCAGAAGCTAGGTCCGGTGATTCTCCTAGGGCTGCTTGATTACCTCAGTGCTTCCTGAAAAGCTCTGCAAACAAGAAGTCTTATTGGTCATACAAAACCCAGGAACTATGCTACATATTCTTGAGCACATTCTACTGGCACTTCATCTGTTAACTAATTATTTACATATATACAGATTTGTCTCATAACAGTGAACCACTGGATCCCCCAGATCCCAGTGTAAGGAAAAGAGACATCCAAAGTAAGTTAGCATAATTATATATTTGCTGAGCAAAATGGACCTTGTCCAAAGTCCATTGAAGTCCATCAGAATCTTTGGACTGAGTTTAACAGGCTTTGGATCAGGCTCCAGCAGAACAAGCAGGACTGTGTACTGAACACCATACACTACGCAGAAAATAGGAGAAGATACCATTTGTCGCCCCAGGAGATCACAAGCCAAGTGAACAAGTTATACCAATCAGCAATAGACTGCACTGGGAGGTCAGGGGACTGATTAGCACAGAGCCATACAGAATTTATTGTGAATTAATTTCAAAATAATTCACAATATCATGGGAAAACTTTTCCCATTTCCCCCCAGTCTCCCATCCTCCCTTGATCTTTCCACTACTTTGACCTAGTGCCCTAGATGGCTGTCTATTTCACCTACGCTGTCAGAAATGAGGACCTGCAGCAGAGTCAATCTGGAAGCAGGGCCTGCACAGCTAGTCTCCAGGCATCCTTATAAGCACAGCTGACCTATAGTAGGCTGCTTGATTGGCTACACTGCAGCACACCAGCTGGAAGAGTCAGCACGCCAGCTCTTCAGCCCACCACCAGCAGTTTGGTGGATCCGCAAAGCATTTACCTCTGGCTGTGAAAGCTCATTTGTCTGCTTAGCCAGAGCCAAGCTCCACTCCGGGTAATCTGGTCCTGACCCTGGGCTTTGACTCCTGGCTACTGATTCCTGCTTTAACCACAAGACCTGACTCCTGCTCCAACCACTAGCCATGACTTCCCACATCCTGGTCACTGACAATGCCTAAAACCAGCATCCTCTCTAGAGGTGGCTAAAATGATCAGAGGACACCTCAACAAATATCACTCTTTTGTGTAACCGCCATCTGGTACATTTTAGGACTTTTACTGCCTTCTTTTTGGCAAAATATTGGTAACAGGGGTAGCTCCAGGCACCAGCGCAGCAAGCGCGTGCCTGAAGCCACGTGACAGTCGTTGTGAGGGTGGCAATTAGACTGCCTTCAGCGGCGTTTCTGCTGGAGGTCTGCAGACCTCTTGCAGAAATGCCGCTGAAGGTTCCCTGCCTGCCGTGGTTGGGGCAGCAAAAAACACAGAGCCGCCCCTGATTGGTAAACACCTTTTTTGTGTGCTTCCCTATCTGCCTGTGATGACCTTAAAATAAGTAGCACAGCTCTACTCCTAACATCTTTTTATGACTTCTAAATATTGTTGCAAAGAGTAAAAAAATATTCTAGTAGCTGGCTTTCATTTCCTGAATTAAATTAAGTGAAGCTGGAAATGCACCTTAAAGAGATGTAGAAGACTTGGGAAGGGCATCTTCAGAATAATCTCTGTATCTCTATGTAAAAGACAACTGAATATTTTTGAGTGCTGTAGTGTATGCTGTTAATCTAATGTTAACAGTGACATTGCTCAGCCATAGAGAAGTTCACCGTGTTAACACAATTTAATTGGGATTGGCATGGGTTTGTAGAAGCTAGTTAGAATGAATAAGGAAAATAGTATGTATAAGTATTAAAGAGTAAATTATGAGCCTGGATTGGTGAAATTCCTAAAAGCGATGCATTTCAGTAGGTTAACAATGTTATACAATGATATGCTTACTTCATTTAAGTCCAGCAATTGTTAGCCGAACAACAACGTCACAATTTACTTTATTACATGACATTTTGGGGCTACCCAATTATGTAACCAGGGAATTAGCTTCATTCTGATGGATTCTGTAAGCAGAAGGGGGGAAAAAAACCTGTATCCATAGTTCAGCTGAGTGGAATATTATTGAACACTTGAATTAATCAAACTAGCATTATTGATGAAAGCCAGATTAAAATACTGCTGGTTTGCTAATGGACAGAAGGGCATTTGGAAAGAAAAAATTCAATACTAAAGGATAAAAACCCAGCCATGCAAAGTAATAAAGATGCTCTATTTTTATTATTCTCTTCCTCTCTGGTAGATACATTCATTAGGGTAAGTGAGAAGAATAAAAAGCCCACTGACATTAAATGACCAACAGGCAAGAAGTAAATAGAAGTAAAGTTTAAAAAAAAATTCGATGTCGCTCAGTGGGAGAAAACGAGTACCGCACAGATTAAATGGGTAATAGGATATGTTTCAGAAGTGCCATGTGAAAGCATTTATTGAAATTCTGAACTCTACCTCCTCTCATTAAGTTGATTCATTGAGTAAGTAACAAGGGAATAACTGGCAAGTGCTGACTGCTGTGTGAGCTGGCACACGATGCACATCTATCACTTTAAACGATGAAGAAAACGTGCCTCTCCAGCCTCATCTGATAGAGCTCATCTTTTCCTCCCATCCCCATGCTAATATTATTCCTTTTAGCACAGCTGTTTAAAGAAGCCAGTGCATCCCACCAGAGTCATGTCACACAAGGGGTTAGTGCAAACCAGCCAATGACAATCCTTCTTAAAGGGACCAATCCAAAAGCCACTGGAATTAATGGAAGGAATTCCATTGTCTTCAGTGAGCACTGGATCAGGCTCTACATCCAGTTAATATAATTTCCAAAAAAAAAAATATGTCTAGAAAGGGATACTTGGGGCTCATTAGTGAAAGGAAGATGGACCACTTGCTTTCCCCTCTGACTGGGATGTTGTTGTGGGGGTCAGAGGACAATTGATTGCTCTGATTAATGTACTGCACTTGCACAGCTAGCTAATGACTATACGAAGTACGGAGGCCATATTCTCTCATCAATTCATAAGCAACCATACCGGTTTAAATCAATGAGGAGTCTGCCTAAAAATCTATGGGTCCAGACATTAGAGAACAAGATGCTCAAGTCCAAATTCTTCGCCAATGTAAATCAGTGTTTCTCCGCTGACTTTAATGACGCTACTTCAGTTTATATGCGCTGAAGATCTGGCCTTCAGAGTATTGTGACATTTTGTTTTCATATGTCATTTTCTGTCTTTATTTTAAACCTTCAAAGGGCCCTTCTTAAAAATGGATCAGTATTTTGTCCATTTTATATACCGACAGACAGTTTAAGAACAATGGTGCTGTTTACTTTTCTGCCATTGAACTAACCCTCTTTTTATGCTGCATTGGTGCATCTTTCCCTATTTTTCATCCTCTCAGATATTGGGTCTGATCCTTGAAGGCACTTGGCAGCTCTGGAAAGTACTGAGCATCATTGCTTCCCATCTAACCACTGATACTGCTCAGCACCACATAGGACTATTCTTTCTTCCCCTTTTGTGATTCCTCTTTTCTCCTTCAGTTCTTTCCAGACTTTTAAAATTTTCCCTTTTCGATGCCTTGGAAGACCCTATCTCCTACCCAGCTCTCTTTTTCCTTGTACACATTTTGTTCAGGAATAGAATTTACAAGGCACAGAGAACTACAAATTTAAATCCCTTCACATGAAAATGATATAACCTCAGATTGAACTGAAGTAGAAGTTCAAAGTATGAGGGTGACTTCCCTGACAATGGTAGAATTCAGCCTTCCTTTGAAGTCCACTACTCCAGACTTGGATTCCTCTAAACAACATTTTTTGGCTTTTGGGATACATTGGGTTGTACCAAATGGCAAGCAGTCTCAATTTTTTTTAAAGAAGGAAAATAATATAGACATAGGTGAATGAGTTTGGAAGACTAACGCACTGACTCACACACACGCATGCACGCCCACTTGGAAACACTTGTGGTATTTCCAGCAAAGATTAGAAGCAGAAGAGCCTGAAATCATTCAGAAAAGCTATCTGAATGATCATTTCAGACCAATTTTATATATTCAAGAGCTTTGGAAATGCTTTGCCCAAGCACCCTAGACATTTAGAGATCATCAGTTGGGGCAAATCAGCATTTATTTCAGTGGCGCTACATCGATTAACACTAGCTGAGGAACAGGCCCTACTTAGATGTTTCTCAGAAAAAAATGCAAACTCAAGACAGGGATGATCAAAGTAGTCTAAGAGTTAAGCACGCAACTTCCATTGAATGTCAGTGGGAGCAGGGGCGGCTCTAGACATTTTGCCACCCCAAGCATGGCAGCATGCTGTGGGGGGCACTCTGCCGGTCGCCGGGAGGGTGGCAGGCGGCTCCGGTGGACCTCCCGCAGGCGTGCCTATGGAGGGTCCACTGGTTCCGCGGTCTGCTGGTCCCAAGGTTTTGGTGGACCTCCCACAGGCTTGCCACGGCACACCTGCGGGAGGTCCAGTGGAGCCACCTGCCACCCTCCCAGCGACCAGCAGAGCGCCCCCCACAGCATGCTGCCCCAAGCACGTGCTTGGCATCCTGAGGCCTGGAGCTGTCCCTGAATGGGAGTTGGGCACCTACCTCCTGTAGACTCCTTTGGAAATCCCAGCACAAACTTTTCAAGGTTCCCTATTCACAAGTCCTGAGTAAGGCAGTACAGGGCAGAGAATAAAACACAGATGTGGAGAAATTAGAATTGAGTTTAATAACTGTCCACCATCTGATACTTTGCTATATTATGTACTATTGATTTTGGGGAAATGATGATATGGTGGCTAGGAGGAAATTCCTGTCTCTCTTTCTCCCAAGATTTATTATTACTGATAATGAGTAAATATATTTTATGCATGAAGAGCTAGCCAGGCCTTTCTCACTGTCTTAGTTCTGTCAGGACCAAGGACAAGAACCTTTATTACTTTGTGAATGCTGCACATAAAGAAAATCTGTGAGCACTAGTCAGCTAATGATGGCTGTGATGAAGTGCAGCTAACTTCTGCATATCACAGAGGTTGCTGACAGAGCTATTCACAGCCTTATTTCATCACATAACTGCATCACTTATTTTCAGTAACAGCATGGGGAGGATTGAAAACTTCCCTCTTGGTTGGTCTAAACTTCTCTTCTAAACAAGCTCTGGTGACTTTCTTTAGGACTAGACATTTCTCTACAGGAAATCTGTCTTTGGATGGTCTCCGGTCTTAGAGCTGCTGAACTATTTGTTATTAACAACATCCTTTATGAATTTTAGTCCCTGTCCCCCTAGTGAACTAATTGATCTAAGTGATCTAAGAGTTAAGCACACAACCTCCAGTGAATGGAGCTCAACTCTCATTGCTCTCAGTGGGAAGAGGTCTGGTCCTAGAGGGAGGGTAGGGCTGTCAGCATCCATCATGGTGCAGAACACAATGCATTAGGTGCCTCAACCCCCACTTGAGATGGATGAATAATAGTTGGAAGTACTACTTCCTCCTTTTTGGACGCTATGGAATGAACTGGCTGGTTCAGTGGATCCCGTTTTCTCCCCTCTTCCTTATTGGGATGGATTGGCAGCAGTGGGTCTTCTCATGTTCCTTTATGACAAGTTTCAGAGAAGTTGCTGACACTTCTCCTTTCTCTGTCTACCCTGCCCTTTTCTATCTCTTATTCTCTCCCCCCACTCCCACCTCTTTCTTTTGTTTGGTTGTTTTTCACATCTGCACCCAGTTTCTACCCATTTTTGGTCTGGTACTTGTTTCCCATTTTAGTGGTCATTCCCATATCCCCTTAAGCTGGCAAACTAATGCCTGAAGGCTGCAGCCAGATACACACAAGCTGTGTCAGGGGCCACCAAAGATGCAAGAAGGTCAGATGGGCATCTTCCCAAGAGCTGTCTGCCACTTTAACCACAGCAACAGATTCGTACTTGCACAGGGTGGGAAATGGATTTGGAAGTAGCCAGCTACCCATTTCCCATCTATTCCTCTCCTTCAACTTCCCAGAGTTGGAAAACACTTGCCCAATCAGTGTGCCTACTGCTGCATTAAACTCAAAGGACTTTTTATTGCTGAATACCAAATCTGTAAGTTCTTTAGTGGGAGGAACTGCCCTATTTGGGGTAGAAAGAGCAGAATACTATTCCCACTGTTGCCATGAAGTTCCAGGTGTCCATCTGGGACACTGCAGTGAAATCTTTGAAGTCCTAAGTGACCAGAGATTATCTGCATTAATTAGGGAAATGGGCAGATAATTGGAAACATGCAAAGGAACTTCAGCTCTTTAGGAGCAAGGGACTCTGCAGATGTTTTGGATTATAGCAAATGACTTATTCTTCTCACCATCTTTAAATACCTTTTGAAGAACCAGAATCAGCTGAGCCTGAAATATTTTATAAAGTTCTATGGGAAAACCATCTCTACCTGGGTTTTTATGAGAATGTAAAGACTTTATGGCTTCTGATATTTTGCCTCTATTAAAGGGAGATTAACTCATCTTTATCATCTTGATGAAACAGTAGGGATTTCTACCTTGTTTAAAATTATTGTACTAGGTCAGATATCATAACAGATTCATGTTAGTGTAAAAATGTATGATATTCCTAAACATGCTTTAATATCATGAGGTTCTGTAATGCAAATGCCTGAGGATGACCCAAGAGATGATACTATACTCTGCCCTTGTTCTTTTGAATAAAAGTGAAACTCTCCTTGCAATTTACTCTTCTATAATTACCACAGAAGTTATGGTATCCCCTATTCTCAGAATGGGAAATAAGTTTAATTAGTGCAACTTGTAAATATGATGGTGTTAATGACTCTGACTCTATAGTACATTCTGTTTTAACATCTGCAAAATCAGACGAAAGCAATTCTGGAAAACAAGTCAGGACACTGACAGCAAGAAGTAGGTTCTCTATCACATTATGTGTATATCATTAGTGTAAATACTGGTAATTATATTACAGTAATGTCATGACCTTCAACCTGAATCAGGGCCCCACTTTGCTGGGTGCTGCACTAACATATTTCAAGACATTTTCTACCCCAATGAGTTTATAGTCAAAGGGTAAAATTTTGCCACCAGTACTCACATTGAGTCCAATCTTGCCACCATACAATTAATAGTACCTTATTACTATTAATTCACAGTTTAAGGGCCACATTCTGTCACCTTGGCTCACATTTAGTAGTATTTTACTCTTCAAAGAGTTCCATTTCTTTCAGTGGGACTGCTTGTGGAGTAAGGTACTGCTCAATGTGAATACGGTGGGTGGAATCTGTCCCTCAATTACAGTTCACAATCTAAGGCCCTGATCTTGCAAGCGGCTCTGTTTGGGTAGACCTTGCCCCTCTTGCAGAACCCCATTACTTGTAAAGGTATTTGCAGAAAGTGAATTTCAAAGTAGCATATGCACCTATCTGCAGAAATTGTGTAATTCACTCTTCAGAGCAAGAGTACCAGAAAAGCTTGAGCACTCACTTCGACATGTAGCAGAAGCAATACCACATGATTTCACTGACTAATCACAGCTAACCAACACAGCCTGAATTTTCAATTCCACAGAGTAAAGTATTCAAAAGTAGATTTGCTGACTAAATTCAAACAACAAATAAAACTTAAGGGAATCAATCTGCTCCTGGATATTCCACATACAGCATGATAAAGTTATTAGATAAATTTGTGGCGCTCTAGCTGTAACACAAATTTGCCATATATATACACACACTAAATCACTTCCATTCTTGTTTGAGAAACAAGAATATGTTTAAATGGAAAGTTGTTTGAAACTCTCTTGGAGCCAACAATAAAATGGGTTATTTGAAAACTTGTAACTAATTTTGTTCTATGTATCAGAATACATTTTAGTTACTTTTCATTGTGGTTTGGCTGAAACATTTACAATTTAGACCTCCATTCAAGCCAATAAGATTCTCATGCCACCATCTAGCAACAATTCAAAAACAATATCCAGTACTCATCAAATTTCAAAATCTAAGAATCACTATTAATGTGAGCATAGCAAGCATTTTATAATGCAAAGAAGATATTCTCCATTTTTGATGGACACCAATAGTTACAACTTGAGTAATGGTTATAGCAGACTAAGGCAGACTTCACATTTAAATGAATGAGTCAATACGTATTTCTCTGGATTTAATGGATACAATCTATGGCTATATTTATCACAGCCTTTTTATCAGCTAATGCTCTGAGTGAATCTGTATGAATTCCTGATGTAAATTAGGCACTCAAACTTGTTTACTTTTCATCCATCACACTGTCACAGATTTGTCCTTGCCATTTTGGGAAGGACCCTGAACCAGTTTTTTGCCTCTCTTATAAAAATGTGATTACACCACAGAGCCAACTGGCCTGAAGTTCAGACTGCAAGAATCCTTTGCTCTCAATCTCATGCTCAGACCATTCGCTTTGATGCTGTTAAGATGCCCCTGCATCTAGCTAGAGGTCACCATTAGAGCAGTGTGAACAACAGATTTTTTGATTCACTGCCCAAATCAATGCAAACAAACAAAATCCAAAAATTTCAGTTTGTGTAAACCCAAAACAAAACAAAAATTGAATTTTTTGGCAAACTGATAAAAACAAAAAATATTTCAGTGGGGATCAAATAAAACATTGTTTGACATGAAATAAATGTTTCCCTTTGAGTTTTTGTTAATTTTATTTTTAGAAAATTTATATTTAGAAAATTCAAAATGAAAAGTGATTTCACATCAAAATGTTTTGTTTCAAAATACCAAAACAAAACACATTGAGTTTTTTCAGCTGAACTAATTCCACAAGTTTGACACAAATTTGCAAAATGTTTTGGTCAACCCAAGTCTGCATTTTTATTTTATTTTATTTTTTGCCACATAGAAAAGTTTTCTGAAAATTTCACCCAGCTAAGTCACCATTACTGAGCTACAGTGCAAAAGAACCACCTTAGCTATAGCCAGCCATCTTAGAGGAATGATTAAAACAGCTTTTGTTTTATTGGTAGAAATTGTGGTTCATCCCTGCGGGATCACCCATCCGGGTCTTCCCAAAATCTGAAGGACCTCTGTGGTGGATGCTGATGGTTGAAGATGAGGCTTCAGCTGTAGATTTGGATCCTGTCTTGTCACCTCTTCACTCAGAAAATCAATGCAACTGTTGACAAGGTAAACCAATGCTTCATACCTCATCAAGTCACCAGCGGTACATCAAGATACATCATTCACAACAAAGGCTCATACTGTACAATTGCACTGCGCAGGTGTTGGTTTCAACAATGCTTTATCTTTACAGATCTAACACCAGATTTAGTAAATACTCTGCAGTTGTACCAGTTTCACTGTCCTATTTTCATTTTAGTAGGACTAATTCTCTATGTCCCCATTTGAGGAAATGGTTTATAAGAGCTCAGAAGACTGGGTCAGATCTTGGGAATCAGACTGTTCACATTTTTCTGGGATAACTGGCCAACCTAGACAGGCAGCCTAAAAAGGAGAAGAAACTGAGAAGACATTGTAAGTCTGTACTGCCAACTACAGGTGAGAGTTTATAGTAGTCCAGTTATTACCCAGTAGGAAGCCAGGGGAAATGATTTATGGTTCGCAGTATTTTATGGACCTAGAAGCAACAGAGGGAGGGATCTCCTTGTCCTCTGTAAGATATTTAAAGCTAGTTAGAAGTTACTGCACTCAGCACCACAACACAATTGATTAAGAAAACTAAATCTAATTTTCAAAAGAGATTTAGGCACTTAGTCTAAATTCCATTGATTGGTAGGTTCCTAAATCAGTGAGGTGTTGCAATGATGAGCACAGCAATACTTAAATAGCTTTAACAAATGAGTGTAGAGGTCTATGAAAATCACCTTTAGCCATTAGCCAGTTCACCTTTAACTCAGGATTTGTCTGATTGAAATTAATGAGGAACAGAGGCATAACTCAATGAGACGAAGATGTGTTAATTCCTCAAGAGATTCAACTGGGCCTTCTGGGAAAGACTAGTAATGTACATAAGGGGAAACTCACTGAAATCCAAGGAACTGATTGTGTTGCATGCGGAGTCTGTATCTGTCATTAAGATTGTTCCTGATCAGCTAGAAAAAACTTGGACATCAGACTTTTCTTCTTGATGCCGACGCAGATGCATTTGACTCTGAATAGAGGGGTACTGCAATTTTCATTCAGATTCTTTGTAGACAACAGAAGAAGTTACGTGAAATACACATTTCATTTTTAGGCCAGATAGTAGATTGAAAATCTCTGATAATGAGAAAAGGAAGAACATGTCAATGCATGTGCAGATCCTGAAAAACTGAAAGGTAAATGTTATTCCCAGAATCCTAAATCATCTCAAAATGGTTATATATTTTACTATTATTCCATGAATATGCATTTAGTTACTTAAATGTGTACAGTAACAATCCCAAGCTGTAAGAAATATACAACAATTACAATTAGAATACAAATATATTCACATATTATACACAACATAACTACTCATCTAGGAAAATACATCCTCTTATGGTAATCACCCCCAAAATAATATTGAATGGGGTTATTTTTATTGTTATTAGCCCCAGGCAGGCCCTTTAATTTACATGCACCAAGAAGTGTAGCTGGGAAAGTGTCTATGAGAACTGCTATTACTGTGCTTAGCTGCATTTGACCCCAAATGCTGCAATCTTTACTCGGACAACAACCTGTAAGGTCAAAAGAAGATTTGCCAAAATGTTTTCATCTAACAAGATTTTTCATAATGTGCTCATCACTCTGGGATCCAAGAAGAGAATTGTGTTACTGAACGAAGGATTGTAAGAGCTGACCTTTGTGGCTGTTAGTCTTTTGGTACCTGAGAGGGGAAAGACGATCCAGTGGTTGGAGCCCTAGCCTGCAACTCAGGAGACCCAGGTTCCATTTCCTGCTCCACCACAAACTTCCTGTTTAAGTGTGAGCAAATCATGCAGGCCCATCTCCTCAAAGACACTGAGGCATTGTTCCGCTCAGCATTGCAATGCCTCACCCCAAGGCACCCTGTCACCTAGTAGAATCCTTAGCCCCGTGTTAGGTGCCCAGACTCCCCATACAATGCCGGGGAAGAGTTAGGTGCCTAGGAAAGGGATCCTCAGAACCTTGCAAGCTGAACAGGCAACTGTCTAAGCTAGCTAGGAGTGAAATAGCAGGGAGAGGAGAGGGACTTAGCTGCCTAAGCGGATGACCTGATGCTCCTGGTTGATGGGCCAAAGATAGGCATCTCCCTCCACCTGGGATCCTCAGCCATGAAGCCTCCCCCGGAGTTAAGCAACTGACCTGGCTTAGGTGCCTACATGCCATGGAAGACAACATCATCTCTGTCTCCTGCTCAAACTCAATACCTGTCTCACACTCACCCTGCGTTCCCCTCTGCCTCCAGCTGTCTTTAGTGCAGGTGCTGTGCTGCCCCACCCTCACCCCCAGTAGCCTGCACTTTGACCTCCTGCTGCAGGGTCTGATGAGTATCAGGACTTAGGTGTGCACTAAGACCGCCTACAGGATCAGGTTACACCTAGCTTGAGAAGCTTGCTTCAGAACCTCCAGGTCTTTGCCTTGGGCTAGGACACTGAGCAGCTCATTAGCTGTGGGGCAGTGTCAGTGGTTAGCTTTGTGAATGCCAAGTAGTGGAAATGTCCCCAAGGCACCTCCAGGGTAAGCCAACAGCTGAGTGGTGATTTTGAAAGTGTCATTGGTGCTAAATGGTAGACTTGGGTGATGAAAAAGGCAGATAGATCCTCAAAACTATTTAGGCATCTGGGCTATAGTCTCTCTGCCTCCATTCCCAATCTGTAATACAAAGGTAATAGCACTGCCTACCTCACAGGGTATTGTTAGGATACATTAAAGGGGTGAGGCATTTAGAAACTACAGTTAAGGGGAACACTTTCTCCCCCCCGCCCCGATAGATGAATTGTATTTTTTTATAAATCTTGAGGAAATCAATGTTCTTTATGTTACTATTCGTGACAATTAGCCTGGAAGCAGAGTGCCTTTCCAATTGTATGATAATGAGCCATTCCTTCATAAAGGTGTCTCACAATCAAAGGCTAATGAGACTTTACATGAGCAACCTGCTGGTTTCTTTCAATGAGATAAAACACCTTTGTGGAAGTAATGGAACACTTTTCAGTCCCTGCAAGTGAGTTAGACAATGCAAAGCAACAACAGGAAAAGAAACAAGAAACTAACATGGAATAGTTTGACTGAAACATATCTGCTATGCCAAAAAAAGAGCAAGTGTATTGTGCAGGGTTTCCAAGGTCATGGGGGTCCTGCACCAGAGAGTATTTGAACTGGGTAAATGTTTCCACTTTCAGGTCAGACAATATTGCTTTGGAAGAGGCTAAGATTAGGAAGGACAGAACCAAATCAAAAAACCAAAACTGAAACTCTTCTCCAGTTTAAAAATAAAGTTATATTTTTATTTAGTTTTGCAGGGCTTTACACATCCTAGTTCCAGCAAGAACTAGAAGCAGAAGTGCCAAAATAGAGCTAGAAGGGTTGTACTCATGGTATTTTCACCCATCTATAATCACGATGTAGTGTATACTCATGGTAGAGCCATAAAATTTCCAGGCCAGTTTTGTAGAGCAAAGCTTCTGATATGCATTCCCCTACAACCTCATCCTTAGTCAGGGTTAGGGTTTTATTTGTATTAGGCATTTTTTATGAGGTTTTCAAAGCAGCCTAGGGGATATAGGACTGGCTGGCAAACAAACTCTGCCTTTCCAAAAAAAAAAATGTACTTTTGTTCTGCATTGGAACAAAACTGAACTTTTTGAAATTTCATAAAAACCACAAGAGAAACCCATCCCAGAATACCCAACAGCCCAATGGAGAGCAGGGAGTTGGTTCTTACTCAGGTGAGTCCTCTAGCCACTGGGTTATTGGCTATCCTGGGGTGGATCTTTCTCTAGAAATTGCATCCTGGACTGAAGAAACCTTTCCTGATGAAAGTTCTCAAGAACCAAAACTTTTAGTGGAAAGAGAGACTTTTTCACAGAACACTTATTGGAAAAAAAGTTACAGCCCAGCTCTAATAGGGGAGCTAGATACATATCTTCTGTTAGAAGAATCCCCTAGACTGCTTTGAAAATCTCAATTTATTAATCGGTTTTTATATTTGACATTTCGCTCCGCTTCTGAAGTTTACCCCTAACCCTACGTGATGCTGCATATCTAAACAGATGGATGAAAATGCTGTTTTCAGATTGGTTTACGTTCCCGGATGTGCATCATTTCCTTTTAAATCTACCCCCTTTATCCAAATACATTCCATATTTCCCATTCTGTTTGGATAAATGGAGTTTTAGTATACAGCCATGGCACCTTAAGTGTTTTACAGTCCTACATGTGGGTTTCCGCACTTGCTGTCCAGGACAGGAATACAGCCAACATTTGTAATGAGAAAGGGATTGAAAAAGTGGAAGAAAAACTACACACACACACACACACACACACCCCTTCAGCACCTTTCCTAACCCTTGGACAATAATACTGCTTTATTTCCTGAGCAACCCCTACCAGTACTTTCCTAGGTGATACTTTTGTGAAGAATTACTGCAGCTGACGCAAAGCTTGAGGAGTTTCTGGCTTCCAGTGTAAGCCAGAGAGCTTTACAGAGGAAAACAACCTTAGCACTTGAAGAGCTGAAAAATGCTTCTGAAGGTTTCTTATTTCAGTCAGCTTAAAAAAGGGGTCAATCTACCCATGACTGATGGAAAATGAATTTACAGTCACTTCTTGAAGTTTCAGCAGCTATATACCAGGAAGATAATATTGAGCGCTTGAGTCACAGACAGAACACAATTTCAAAATCTGCTGGGGTATTTTAAAAAAAAGAAGAGTTCAGACTTCACAGGCTTCATTATTCAAAACCATGGCTTTTAGCCGGACTACTACTATCCTTACCTGCCGAAGCTGACAGGGATGAAGGAGGATGATAATGTATCATTCAGAGAAGGAAGTACTTCATAGATTTCCAAATTCATTCAGCTGGACCAAAAATCCCAAATGCTACACAGAGAGTCTCAGAATTAGAGTGAGGAAATAAACTTGCTTTAAAAAAAAATGTGCATCATATGCAAAGGCATCAGAGAAAATAAGGAAGGATGAAGTTAGGAGTGAGTTTATTTTATACTAGTCAAACAGAGAACTGCATTTAGTTGTTCTAAATGCACAAAAAAGGCTTTCATTTTCCATTAAATGTTCATGAGTTGATAAGGGTTAGACTGTGTCCCAAAGACAGAGCCTTTCTGAAAAGTTAACACTTCGGCTATGTCTGTACTACAAGCCAGAGATGTGATTCCCCTGCTTGGATGTGCACGCTCACACTGGCTCTCATTGAGCGAAGGTCAATATAAAGAGCAGTGTAGCCATGGAAGTGCCGGGAGTGGCAGATGAGACAAGCCTGAGTCATGCCAAATAGGAACTGGTATGTATGCAGCATGGTTCAGCCATGCCTCCCCTGCCACCACCAGCACTTCCACAGCTACACTGCTCTCCACACGTGTCCTAGTTCAATGAGCATTAGCACGAGTACGACTACCCCAGCAGGGGGAATCACAGCCCTGGCTCGTAGTGTAGACATAGCCATAGTTGCATTAATCCAGGACCATTCCAGAGGAGGAACTGTGGTTCAGTGAGCCACAGTTCCCTCCCTGCTGCCCCCATGTTGTAGTCATTTTCGATGGAACGTTACCAGCTGCAACCTCAGCATGGCTCAGCTCGTTGACTGGCATCTGTAGGGAAGGAGCCGAGCCCAAGCTCCCTTCCCCAGCAAATGACTGTACAGTATGCCTTACCCTTTGACACCCAGCTCTAAGGATCAGGGGCTCCCACACAGGGGCCTAATGATTTTTACTCCCGCTTATGCCTCTGCACAGACATGCAGTCCAGGCTACTATCTAGCCCTGAAGAAAGGAGCATTATTGTATTACATTTATAACAATCAAGACCAACTTGTCTGGCTTTTAAATCTCTTATCTAAGTAATTTCTACCTGAGGCTATCTGAATAAGTATCATTGGCGCTTTCTCTTCCAGCACAGCCTGCCAGGATATGCTCAGGTACCATGTGCAGGCTTGCTATAGCACACTGTTTGAGAATCATTATAGACTCAAAAGGGCACCTGACAGACATTAATGTGAGGGAATAGAAAATTAGCGCATGTCAGGCCCAAGAAGAGTTTAAATTGAGTTGGTTTCTACATGAAAAGAAAATCCTTTTGATGCACAGAAACCTATTGATATTTTTGTGTATTGTCTGGCAGTGGAGTGGTGCCAAATGCTCACTGAGGCCCTGATCCTCAGCTTGCAGTCTAGCCCACAGCCAGGGGATCTGCCTCTGGGGGAACACAGGAGGGAGGTTGTGACTTATGGAGCCACAATCCTCCTCTCAGTCTCCTCGCTGCTCCAGGATGGAGTGCGCTGCCACCCGTCACCACCATAAGTTCACCAACATACCAGCCTAAGTACAGCAGAGACACTGGGGGTGGAATGCAGACTCTGCACATGCCTCACCCCTTCCCAACCACCTGCATGCAGCAGCTGTGCAGAGCCTGCCTCTCCCCATGCATAGGAAGCAGTCCAGTGCAATACGGTAAGGCAGTAAAGGGAGATCTTACACTGCCTTTAGTCCCTGGGCTCCAGCATACAGAATGAGCCATCCTCTAGCCCTGAAAATTTAGCCCTGCCAAAGCTTGGGGTTTCCAATTATGCTGGGGACACAGACACAAGATTATACTTTGTGTAACATGAGAACTGAGAAGAAGGGGCAGATTTGGAGCTGTGAGTGAGATCAGAGTCATTTCTGCCATTTATTAAGAGTTTTAAATATCTTAGGATCCAGGGCCAGCCTGATGATCGCTTCTGTGGAATACTTATACAGACAAGCTGTGAAAACACCTGAGAAAGACAGAGGTGATGGTTTCAAAGTTCTTAGGGAGCAACTTAATATAGTTATATGCATGGAACAATTATGCCGTTCATCCTGAAAACTCACCAGAATGTAGTTGGAGAACAGTGCTGTTAAAATGATGGTGCAACCACTGCTCCACAATTCAGGTTTGAAGGACACCAGGAATGGGAATGCATTAGTTCTGCAGCTCTTATGAGGGAGATAATCAACTGGATAGTAAAAACTGGGGGCATAAGAAGTATTTCCTCATCCCCTTCTGTGGTTGCACCTATCAATATATGCAGCCTTAGCCAGGGTGACCCAAACTTAGTCTCCTGACCACTCGTCAACACATTTGTCTCTGCAAGATAAGATGCTGGGCTTTGCTCACCAAAAACTATCACTGTCGAACAGAAGTTGTATAGATATTCTATTTCTGCTGATCCTCCCAGATGTGATAAATAAAACCTGTAAAGCCTATTGAAGGTTGCTGGCCATTATTAGTGTCTTTTCTACCCACTGCAAATGTACAAATTGCTAATTTTGGTAAGAGTTTCTTCTTTTTACTGCGCATGTTTTGACTTTAGCTGCCAGTTTGTGTTCAGTGCTGTCAGATGATACATACTAATCTTTAAATCTAGGATCAAGCCATGTATAGATAAAACAAGTTGAAACTTGCCACACGTTCAAATCAACAAACTTCTTTTTGTAATGATTTAGTCATGTAATTTATCCTAGGAAGATCTCCTGCCTTTTGGGTGAAGTGATCTCTATTTTGTGTGTATGAATATGAGACAGACACATATGAATAGACTAATTGACAACAATTCATCCTTCGCATGGATATGGCTCTCAATGCTGGTATTAGTGGTTCACTCACCTTCAGGATTTCTGTTGGCCAGAATCCATTAAATAGAACTGATGATCTCAGATAAATGTTATTTCTCCACTAGGCCCTCAGAGCCAATGTGACTGGCTCACAGAAGAAGTGAATGTTGTAAACTATTATCTGAATGGGTGTAGCCAATAAAAGTGACAGATAATCTTTTGGAAACTTCCAATAGAAAATTTGTCTCTATATCCAGCAACCCTTAGTGAACTGATATATTTTGACATTCTAACTAAGAAAATAGTATATACACATACGTGTAGTAGGCTAAGTATATATTATAAGGATCCCTTCACATACCAGTGAAGTTCAGCCACCTCTGGGTGAATGCAGAAGTTGTTAAACAGTGCACAGTAATGTAAGAGTTCAGGACAAAAATTGAAGACTTCTGCATTCCAGTTGTAATCCTTTCTGGTGCTCAATTTTCCTGTTTGATTATTCATTATTTCTCTGTAAGCCGGTGGGCTAGATCACCAGACACATTAGACTGTCAGGCCCTTGCCTGAGGGTACAATTTGTTGGTTAAACCAAAAACATAGACAAAATACCAAAATAAAGTAGGTCCTCTGTCCAATATGTGTTACAGTTCTCTCCTCTCTTAGCTCCTTCAGGGTCTCCTCAACTGAGCACCTGCCAGCCTTCATGGGTATGTCTACACAGCATTTTAGAGTGAACCTCTCTGCCTGGGTCAACAGACTCATGCTGGTGCAGGTCATGCTAGTGCAATAAAACTAGTCATGTAGACAGGGTTTTGAAGCTGCAGCTCAGACTCTGAAGCCTACCCACTGCCCCAGGCTTCAGAGCCTGAGCTCCAGCCTGAGCCACAACTTCAAAGCACTGTCTATACAGCCATTTTTAGAGTGTTCATGTGAACTATGTTAGCCCAGGTCTGTCAACCCAGGCTGGGAGACTCATTCCTGCTCCCTTCAAAATGCTGTGGAGATATACTCTATAAGAACCAGATGTTCTTCAGGAAACCACAGGTGAGGCTGGGCCCATCTCCATATAAAGGGGCCAGTCATCCTGTGACACTGTCTAAAAAGTAAGGCTGCATTTCTCACTAACAAACAGCTGTTATTCAACTGTTTTGACTGCAACATGCCTGCTGCCATTCCAATACATATCATTTAGGATTCATTTCCCGCTCCCCGTATCTCCGCTAATCCTCTCTTTGGGGCTCATACATGACATGGCTTGAGTTTTCACAGCCTTGTGTAAACTGACAATAATGCACTGAGAAAAATAAACTAAGATGTAGTGCTATGCTTAGGTTTTAATTCTTTCAGCAGGTCTCTGAAGTCTGCAATTTCATCAGAAAAAAGAATCTGACAGTCAAAGGCAATCACTTCTCCAATCACTAGTGTTATTCACCAGGCTATTGCATGAACAATTATGCCATGCGCGTAAGAGACCGCTCTCATTTTTATTTTATACCTAGGGCTCGTGAAAGGTGCAAGACTGACAGCACTGGAAACCGAAGGCCTCTAATTTATCCACAAAATGCATATAGTTTTTAATCATAGGCAATAACAGTGAAATTTTCTCACCTCATGCAGGGGATATGCCTCAGCTCTAGAATTCGAGGGGCCATGCTTAACAGGGAACAGGGCAGTTTAGCATCCAATTCAGTCCTTTTAAGGATGTGCAGAGTAATAAGAACAAAATACAAAACTACTTGAAATTCAAGGTTTTCATGTTTTATTATGAACCTAAAAATAGGCCTTTATGAAAGCAAATGATGTGAGTTTATCAAGAAAAACAGATCAGCAGCTGAAGAAAAAATTACAACTACCTTTGTGCAGCTTTTGACTTTCATACTGAAAAATATACAAAGTCATTTTTCTCATGATTGATTCAAAATAGCCGTTTTGTCAGAAAAATGACAAAAGCAACTGTGGAACGAAGGCTATACAAGCAAAATGGTGCAGAATTAAGCAGCAAAACTTCTGATGATACCTTGTTGTCCCAATTTTCCCTTGTCCAAGAATACGATTCTGATCAAATTCCATTGAAAACCATGGAGAGACTTGCCAGTGTCTTCAATGGGTTTGGAACAGGCCCTAAGTGCACAAAACTGACTGTGAGGCCCCTTCACTTGTCCTCATTTGGATTTCAGATAACCTTTGCTGATACTAATTGCTGCCATTTGTTGTGTGGCAAAAGCATACAAGAGATCATTTGTCCCCCAAGAAGCTCATATAGAAAACAGAAAAAACAAAAACTCAATGCAGTGGGTGACAAGCTGGGGATCAGGCCCTCAGTTAGCATTTGGCATCACTCCATTGCCAGACAATACACAAGTATATCAAAAGGTTTCCGTGCATCAAAAGGATTTTCTTTTCATGTAGAGGACTTGGGGGCAGGGGCATTACTTATTTATTTATTTCCAATTAAGAGGCATAATCCTTCAAATTCTTGTTGGGCTTGACAGTTTATTTATTCACATTGCAGTAGTTTCTAGGAGCCCATTCATGGACCAGGTACCCACCGTGCTAGATGCCGTATAGACACCAATCAAAAAAGATGGTCTCTGCCTCAAAGAGATTACAATCTGTGATTCTAAAACAGATTCATAGTTTTTTTCCAGTGCTAAAAAGGTACTTCTTTGATCATCCAGTCTGAGCTCCTGCATAGATACAAACCATTCTACCCACTGAATTCTTGCATCTAGCCTGACAACCACTTGCAGCTGGATTAGGACCATCCCTTAGGTTTAAAATAGACTAAGTCTGGGAGAGCAGCTGAATCTGCCCAAGTGGACAAATTTCTACATCAGGGTGATATTCTCAGCTTTGGTAAGCTATATGCAGCATAGTACAAAACTCAGAATGGTTTTCAGTACAGTAGTGGCTACTGGGTATGGGTACCTGTCAATGGGAGCAGCAAATGCATCTCTATGCAGTAATAGTCTAGAGCACATTATCTAGGTCTTCTTCAGTCAGACCTTATCTGCAAGGTGAAAAGAATCTTACTGAATGCACTGCCTTGGTAGGAACCTCGCAATGACACTTAGTATTTATTGCAAGTGACTAAAAATAAAATAAGTGGCAGCAGGATGCAGAGCTCTCGCTGCCTACATTCACCTGCTCAAGTCTCCCTCCTGGGGCTCTTTCAGTCACAACTGCTAGCGAGTGGGGGAAGCAATTCACCTCGATAAAAAGTAAACTCGGTGCTTTTGAAAATTCCCTATATTAAACACAAAGTCTCAGAATGCAGGACAATCAGTTTAGCAGGTGGGAAAACATGGTGTTTAGAAGAAGCTGATGGAGCACAGACCCTAGTCTATCTTTTCTTCTTATTAAGCCCAAGGCTGTTGCAAACCCATTATGAGTAAATTATGGGGTTTAAATGGTGGTATCTTTACCTCAAAGCCAGAACTGAGATGTACAAAAATTGGAGCTTAAATTTAGGCTCCTAAATTCATATTTGGGCACCTAAACAATCAGTGGCTTGTTTTTCAAAGGTTCTGAGCATCTCTCAGAGCCCATTGAGGTCTACTGAATTAAGCATTAGCTAGGGAGTCAGTTCAGAGAAACTAGTTTCTCTCTCATCCCTCATTTTAAATGTTATTTGTGCTTTCTTCACTTCTGCAAGCTGCCAGTATGAACTTTGCTACTTCTAAACATGATTGGTGTGGACTAGAGATAAGGTCAGACCTCAAAATTCCCAAGTACTTAGCATATTTGTATCCATACACACCACTTGTCAGCAATATAAAGAGAAGTGACTTACCTTGTACCATAATCGGAATTCTTTGAGATGTGTGGTCCCCTATCTGTATTCCACTGTGACGAGTACATATGTGCACCAGGTGCCTAAGACCAGAAGATTTGTGTGCCCATCGGTTCATGCCCTTCTCTTCCTGGCACTCCAAACTGAGTTCATAAGGGGTGGTGCAGACTGAACCTCTCTCTGGTTCCCTTTTTTACCACAAATTGCCCGAGAATAAGGCTCTACAACAAAGGGGAAAGAGGTCATGTAGTGGAATATAGACGCGTATTGCACATCTTGAAGAACTTCAATTACTGTACAAGCAGTACTCATGGAGGAGGAGGGTGAGAGGACCTCTGTAGTGCTGAAGACTGGAGAACTGCGCTGACAGCTGTGCCTGCTGCAGAAGCTTGATCAGGATGTAAAGCCTCACAAAGGTCCGAACTGATCAACATATTGCTGTTTACAGACTTCAATGAGAAGCAACTGAAGTTGCTTGGGCTCTAGTAGAGTGGGTCATCCTACTTTGTGGAGGAGAGGGTAGCTGATAACTCGTAACACAGCAGAATGCAGCCCCAAATCCACATGAATTGGTAGAGGTAGCTTCCCCTCTCATACATTCCGAGAAAGATACAAAGAGTCCAGGTGCTCTTTGGAAGTAGAATTCCAAAGCCTGACGACATGCAAAGAATAATGTCTCCTGTCTTCATTAGCGACATGCGCCTTTGGTAAGTATATTGGTAAGTATATGGTCTGATTCAGTTGCAGATCAGAGATTACTTTGGGGGTACATTTAGCATGTAATCTGAGAGAAACATCTGTATGAAAGACTGTGTACAGCGGGTCAGCCAGCAGGGCCTCCTGTTCTCCCACTCTAACTGAGGTGAAAGCAACAAAAGGGCAACCTTCATTGACAGATGGACTAAGGAGCATGAGTCTATGGGTTAGAATGGGGCTCTAGTTCATGCTCAGAGAACTAGATTGAGATCCCATGAAGGGGCAGGTTTCATCATGGGAGGAAAGGTATTAATGAGACCTTTTAAAAAACATACTCCAATGGGCTGGATGGAGATGAAGTGGTTCTCATTCAGAAGGTGACAACTGCTAACAGCTGCTGCATGCACTCATATGGACCTCAGGGACAGATCTGAGGTCTTTAAGAAAAGACAATAGCCCAAGATGTCAGGGATGCCAGAATTCTTTGGGCTTATCTGGAGATGCTGGCACCAGATAGAAAACCTTTTCTGTTTCACTGTGTAGAACTTCCTTTTGGACTCTTTCCTGCTATTAAGGATGAACTGCTTGCAAACATTTCTTTTCTCAGTTTCACATGCATCCAAAAACCAGGCTGCCACATGAAGGGAAACCATACTGGGATTCCTGACCTTGCCTTTGTCCTGGGTCAATAGGTCTGGGAAGAGCTGCATCCAAATGCATGGGCATGCTGACATCTGAAGAATGGTAGAAAATCTGAATTGTCAAGGCCATCTGGAGCAATTAGGATTATCAATAATCTATCTTGCTTGCTCTCCTTCAGAACCAGAGGTAAGAGTGGGATGGGTGAAAAGGCATAAGTTAAACTATTCCGTCCTTGGAATTTGAAATGCATCTGCCCTGGAGCCCAGACTTTATGCCCTCCTGGAGCAGTAGATTGGGCATTTTTTGTTTTCTTGAGACGAAAAAAGAGGGGACGCCACTGTTGAAAAATGATCTGTATCACTGAATCATGCAGCTCCCCCCTTGTGGTCACTGGAACAGTTCCACTGAGGCTGTCTGCTAGCATGCTGTATATCTCTGGGAGGTGCACTGCCAAAGGGTGATGAAGGGGTGAACATACCAATTCCAAAGGTTGATAGCGTCCACACAGAGAGGGATAGCCCTCGCTTTTCCTGTTTGATGGAGGAGAACACTGCTGTTGACTGACATCACTTGAACATGTCAGGTTTGTATTCAAAGAGATTTATGTACATCAGGGGAGTCCCTGATGCACATAAACCTCTTTGAATATGTAGGCAGTCTGCAAGGCCTGCAAGTGCTTCCTACCATGTATACAAACCTGTTGTTGACTGACAGAGGTTCAGACCTACTGTGAAACTCAGGAATCTTCAGTGTGCAGAGTGGACACCTATGTAGCAATAGGCATTCTTCATAGCAAGACCTGTGAACCATTCTTAGTTCACTGAGGGAATTATTGATGCCAGGATGACCATACTGAACATCAGTCTGAGATCTTATATGCCTCTTTATCCTCCTTTTTGGGGGGATGAGGAAATATCTTAAGTAAAATCTCTTTTCACAGTGTTGAGGAGCTCCTGCTCTATGACTCCCTGATGAAGCAGGGACTCTTATTTCTTGACTGAGCATCCTCTTGTGAGAGCTGTTCATAGAGGGAAAGGGGCCTCTGCAGGGGGAAGAGAAAGGAAATCCATGGTGTAGCCAGTATGAATTATGTCAAGAACCCATTTGTTTTTTGATAACATATGCCAGGCTTGGTAGAAACAATATAGGCAGCCACCAGTGATCCTCTTTAACAGATCTTGAAATTGCCTGTAATCAGGTGGGGAAGATCAGGCTGGTGCTACCTACTCGACTGGTGAGGACGGCAATAGACTCATCAGAGCTGGTGGTTCTTCTGGATCAGGCTCTTCCTCCATTACCTCCTGAGGAGGTTCAGGGTCCTCCCTGAAAGGGGTGGGTGGTCTAGAATCTCAGTGGGACTGAATAAACTTGGGTTACTGCATGTATGGGTCCCGTGCCCAATACAGCCAGTCAGATGGGTCAAATTGGAGTTCAGGATCCACAGAGCAGGATACCACTGGTATCCACAGAACAGGATACCACTGGTTCCAAGGTGCACAATCTTTGTGATCAGTATGGAGCCCAAGATACCCTAGTTCCTCTATCTGGGATAGGTCCTTGTCTCAACAGGAGTGATGATGCTCTCCCATTAATGTCCAATTCATCAGAGGAAGGCAAGGTGGACTCTAGTTCCATAAGTGGTACAGTCAATACCATGTCTCTTATGCTCTGGGGTGCTCCAGCGTCTCAGTGAGTGATCTCCTTTCTTTAAACTCCTGGACTGGTCATGTGAGCATCTCCCTTGTCAGGACTGGATCTGACAGTATTGCACAGTTCTGGATCCAGGAGGATTATGATATCCTCAGGGGTAGTGTATGTACTCCCAGGCACAAGATAGTGGGAGGACTACTTTCTTTCTGTGACAGTGGAGTGGTCCTAAGAGTCTTGGGCATAGACAAATCCTCATCAAGGCACAATGGCACCGTCGACAGAGTGGCTTTTGCTGTTTCTCTTGCCAGTCCCTGGACAGTCCCATCCTGGGAGGCAATGCCAATTTCAGAACACTCTTGCACTTCAAAGATGGAAGACTGATGCCATGCTCCTTGTGACCTCCTCTCCTCCCACTCCCTTGCACCCACCCTCCATACTGTGGCATGGAGTCTCATCTGATTTGCAGGGTGTCAGAGAGGAGGTCCTCTTCTTGGATGAGGACCTGGAGGGAGATTTATCTCACATTTGTGAAAGTGTTTCCAATCCTTCTCAAACTCCTGTTTGGAGGAGTCCTTAACTCTACATCTATCAGTGCTGGAGCGGTCACTGTGCTTGGAGGATGCTTCTTGATGCCTCTGCCAATGTACAGGGGGTTCTACTGAGCCAGGATTGGAGTGGGGCATCGTTGTTCGATTTATGAGGAATCTTCACACTCTGTACTGATGTGCTTGATGGATTTGACTAGGTAAGCATCAGCAAATGGAGCACTTTGTGGGGCCATGAGTCTCCCCCAAGCAGTAGAGTCACTGGAAGTGGTTGTCACTGACTGGGAAGGCCCAGGAGCAGAAAAGTTCTTGAAGCCCAGGATCTTGAACATAATTGTTATCCTTTATGGGATGGAGGGGGAATAACATGTAGGATGAGACCCCTGCAAGTGCTTAAAGTCCTAACTGAAATTATAAGCACTATAAAAGTTAACTAAAATCATCTAAACTATTTAGAAATATTTACAGGTGAAGATAGAGGTAGACAGCAAAAGCTGAAGACCCTGTGGAGGTTGTGTCTCAGGCCATGGGTGGTAGAAAGAAACAGAAAAGACTGTGTCTCCATACCCCTCACACACTGTTTGGAGCAAAAGGACGATGATGCAGGCATGGACCAATGGTTGCCACTAGCAAAAATCTTCAGGTGCATAGAGCACATTTGCATGTGTAATCCACACACCTCCTTGGTGTCATGTTCTGTCCCATCTAGTGGCACCGAGCCGACTTAGAGATTAATGAGTCTGTTCTACAGCCTTAGCTAATAGCTCAATGGCTTTTAGCTCATGCTGTAGAGGCTCATGCACTAAACTCCAGAGGTCCCAGGTTCAATCCCGCCCACTGACAACCAGGGTGTATTCCAGTCAAACAGGAAATGAGTGACAGATTGGACAGACACTAGGTGTCCTGACTCCCAGTCCCGTGCCACTGGACAACACAATTTCAACATTTTCCAAATCAGAATCTTAATTTTCAAGAAGCCTCTCTTTATAATGGGATAAAACCAAAGCCAAGGCCCAAATTTTGGGATATTCAAAGTTCAGATCCAAATTTTGTCATTTGATCTCTTCTCTCATGTGGAGTGTTTTAGTGTACCTGGGCTCATCACTGACCGGTTGTCTCAAAAGAAATGCTGCACTTACTCAATGCAAGGGTTACCATGTGTACACCAGTATCACTTCCTAGCAACAGGCTGCAGCCTATAGCACCTGGGCTTCCATCCTTGCTATTTATTTCTACTCAGCACCGTACTCTAGCTTAAATAGTAGAAGTTTTGATTCCGAAAAACACGAAGTGGGTTTGACTGTGGCTAAGGAGCCAGAAGACCTGGATTCTAAATCTGATTGTAGTGTGCTGTGTAACTTTGGGTATTGTCACCTGCCCGCACTTTCTCAACATGTAAAATGGAGATTAGATAAACATTGTGTTGGTAAAGTACTATGTAAGCGCAAAGAATTAAAGCCAATCAGTGGTAGAAGCAGGAACAGAACCCATGACTTCCAAAAAGAAACTTCTTCCATGGCAGGTTTTTCAAATTTTACAAATATGAATTTTTCCCTAAATATTTTTTTTTTTTTTTTTTTTTTTTTTCCCCCCCCCCCCAAAAAAAAGGGGGGGGAAATGAGGTTTAGAGTTGTTCCCTTATTTTTTTTTTTTTTTTTTTTTTACACAAACTATATAGCAAAAATATTTTCCATAACATTTGAAAAAAGTTGCTCCAATTTCATAGCTTCAAAAGCTAAGGAACAGGAAAATTTTGTTACAAAATTTTGGCCAACTGTAGCTCTAATATAGGGGTGCTTGAGGTAGGATTTCTTCCATTAATTGTGCCGGGCTGTGGGAGGGGAGTCTTCCACTGAGTACTAAACAACAATTTACTGAGATAAATAAACAGATATTTTTGTAATCAATCTCACTTTTATGTTTCTGTTTCAGGCACTATTGCAGCCATAATGAGAAAATAGTATAGTTTTGCGCAACTTTGTGAGAGAAGAATACTAAAGCAATCACTATAGGTATTAGTAAAAAGCTACAACAAAGAGAAATCAGTGACAGATTCAAGGATTTTAGTTATTCATAAAAGGTTAGACAAACTAGGTTTCTGGAAAAGAGGAGATTAAGAGGGGATAAAAGTGAGCTATAATACATTTCCAAGGGAACAGAGATGATAAATGCTGCCAGATTATTTGAGCTAATGTTAAATATAAGAGTATAGGGAAACAAGAGAGCATAGAAAAAAGAACCAGCCAATTAGGTAGTTCCGTAACCCAGAGTATCTAATATCCCATATATACTACCAAAATCAGAAAGACGAATGGTTAGTATAGATTGTTCTAAAAAGGAGTTAGGCCAAGTATTGTATCTAAAAGACAATGATGAATATAAAACAGAGATGGGCTGCCAGGCCTGTCCAGAGCTCACAGTCTAAGGGCCCAAACCTGGAAACCTTTGCACTCATGCTCTCAGATTAGCACACAAGTGTCGGCAGGAGCAGGGCGAAACTACATTGTTTAGTGCTTACAACCTTGAGTCATCCTACTGATGGCTAGTAAAATGCATTTGCCAGATGCTGAGAAGAAAAAAAAAAACAGAGATGGAAAAATTCATTCAAGCATCTAGCCCATCTCCAGAAACCGTGGAAGCTAGGACAGGACTATCCTTTGACATTTTGCTCGTTTCTTTTCCAACCCCATCAAGTACAAGGCTGCTTGAGGCAGATCTCCTTCAATTTCAGAGGCGTGGCTGAGTTCAATCTCTCTGAATTTAAATCTGCAGTTACTAGAAGCTCAGATCTTCACATGAAATTTGACAGGTTTTGGAAATGTTATTCACAGTAGAGAAGAGAATTTAAGCCATTTCATCTCAGATGAAAAATGAGGAAGTTTGAGTCAGAGATTTGAAAGTGCTGCTTTGGGAAATCTCAGGATGTACTCCATTTTGACATCTTCATAAAAGAGAACAAGGCATTGCAATGTAGAATGAATCACAGGAAAGAAGGTCAGCACTACTAACTTTCAGTTAAACTCATGTCCCAGAAAACATTTAGGTGAAGCACCTTGAGGTCTTCTATACTAAGTTCAGTTGCTGTACTGGATGTTCCCACTGAAATCTGATCTCAGTGAAGGTGGAGTTTGGGACGTATCATTCCTCTCTATTCGGCATTGGTGAGACCTCATCTGGAGTACTGTGTCCAGTTTTGGGCCCCACACTACAAGAAGGACACGGAAAAACTGGAAAGAGTCCAGAAAAGGGCAACAAAAATGATTAGGGGGCTGGAGCACATGACTTATGAGGGAACTGGGATTTTAGTCTACAGAAGAGAGGGGGATTTGATAGCTGCTTTCAACTACCTGAAAGGGGGTTCCAAAGAGGATGAATCTAGACTGTTCTCAGTGGTAGCAGATGACAGAACAAGGAGTAATGGTCTCAAGTTGCAGTGTGGGAAGTTTAGGTTGGATATTAGGAAAACCTTTTTCACTAGGAGGGTGGTGAAGCACTGGAATGGGTTACCTAGGGAGGTGGTAGAATCTCTTTCCTTGGAGGTTTTTAAGGTCAGGCTTGACACAGCCCTGGCTGGGATGATTTAGTTGGGGATTGATCCTGCTCTGAGCAGGGCGTTGGACTAGATTACCTCCTGAAGTCCCTTCCAACTCTGATAGTCTATTGTTCTCAGTCTGCTTAGTGGACATGCATGATAGTAGAGAGAGAAAAAAAATACAGGTCTCATTCTCCATTTTGTAGGACATATCCTCTGCAGCTGTAAATCAATACCCCATTAGGATTATTGACCATCATTGGCTAATAGCCAAGATGGTCAGGGATGAAACCCCATGCTCCAGGTATCCCTAAACCTCCAACTGACCAAAGATGTGTCTGGACAACAGGGGATGGATCATGTGAAATTGACCTGTTCTGTTCATTACCTCTGAAGCATGTGGCACTGCTCCCTGCCAGAAGAAAGTATACTGGGCTAAATGGACCATTGGTCTGACCCAGAATAGCCATTCTTTTGTAATGGCGATAGACTGATTTACAGAGGATCAGGTCCAATGCAAAGATGGTGTCAAAATACCAATATGAAAAATAAGAGGCTGTGAGATAACTCAGCTCATCCTCTTCTACTGAAGGAGAGGGATAGGGATAGCTCAGTGGTTTGAGCACTGGCCTGCTAAACCCAGTGTTGTGAGTTTAATCCTTGAAGGGCCCATTTAGGGATCTGGGGCAAAAATCTGTCTGGGGATTAGCCCTGCTTTGAGAAAGGGGTTAGACTAGATGACTTCCTGTGGTCTTTTCCAACTCTGATATTCCATGATTCCCTGACTAGGGGGAGGAACAGCACTCCTTGGATGATGGGTGAGGATTTTCCTTCCTGTTTCTACCTACTTTAATCACCTGATGATACCATTACTCTGTCTGCACTTTGCAAAGCTATACTGTGACTACCCTAGCTGCAAAGCAGTGGAGAATCAAGCCCATGATTTCATAACACAAGGATGTGTATTTAAAATTCCAGCCTTAACACTGCAGTAATGGAATGTTTGCTTGTATTTAGGAATCAAACAAGGGGATGGGAAAATATTTCAAGTATATCTTCAAAGAAATCTACCTGAATTTGTTTGATTTCTTTGCTTCAGAACACACTAAGGAATTGCCTTCATATTTTACTTTATCCATCCTCACTAAACAAATCCACCTCTGGACTCAGAATGTCCACAAAACTTTCCAAAACAATTGGGCTGAAATGTAACAAGTCACTGCAAATTGGGGTTTAGAATGAGTGTATCTCCTCAAGCATAATTATACAAAAACCAGCTATTTGGCTAGTGCACTTTGGCTAGAACGAAAAAATTGTGACATCTGATATAGACAGTGGAAAACATGGGGCAGGGAGGGAGGGACCAAACAAGCAGATAAACTTCATATTAAAGAGTTCCCTTTAGAGAACCTCTGCATCCAACAGTAGTAGGGATACAAGTTTTATTTTAAGTGAAAGAAGAAACTGATTAGCCCATCAGTAATAGTTATGACTGGTTGAACATTTTCCATTGAATAAGGTTTTGATGGGAAATTGGGTTTTGACTAAACACTTTCACCAAAAGAGACGGTTTACAGAATTTTGATTTTTCATAAGAAAATTGAAAACCTAAAAATGAACTTTTTTCCACAGACAAAAAAAAAAAAAAAAACCCCTGAAAATTCAAGATTTCCCAGTTTTCAGCTGAAGATATTTGGGTTTTGGTATTTCAGTTAAAAGTTGAAGTTTTCTGCCAAAAACTTCAAAGAAAACAAAAAAAATCTCATGTTTGTCAGTTTTCCATGGGGGGAAAAACCCATTTTCCAATCAGCTCTAGTGATAGTCTTATTTGAGAGCTGAGACTGGTCCGAGGATAAGCATAAGCAATCCATACTAGACAGAGATTGTCAAAGAGATGTAACAAGATGATGATGGGAGACATTCATCTCTTGAGCGCCTCGTTCTGCTGCACCCAGTAATGCTGTCCTTTTCCTGCCCCAGACACCATCTGTAGGTTGTCAGCCTTGCTTGGCAGGTCTGCAGTGGCACAGTCAAAACAGAGGAACCCCTTCCAGGCCGCGAAGAGTTCACCAAACTGCCTCTCCCCACCCAGATCTTCAGCACCATCTCTGGACCCTTTCACTCCAGTCCTTCTCTCATGCCTCTAAAGGAGCCTTGCCCCGTGCTCAGGGCTTAGGCCACTTCACCAGTGGGGGAACCCAGGCCCACCAACTACTCCAGGTCACAACCCAGGAATCCTATAAAGAGCAATTACATACTGCTTCCTTTAATTAGTTGCTGCTGTTTTCCCTGGGCTTCTTCCCACCTGGTCCCTTTCCTTTCACCTGTGGGTTATTAAAGTTGTCAGGTCCTCTCTCTCTACCAGGTCCAGTAAATGCAGCTACTTGAACTGCTTCACCCAGAGCACCCTTCCTCAGTTCTCTTGGCCAGCCAGGAACTGCCTTGTTAAAGCCTTGCAGCTTCTTTTATCTGGGCCGGCTGGGCTCTGACTGGCTGCTTCCATGCAGCCTTTCTAGGCAGGCCTGGAGGACCCACCTTTGCTGCTTCAACCTAGGGCAGGGTCTATTAGGACTGCAGGGCCTCCAGGGGGCCTCAGAGGGCCAGGTACATAATGCTGTTCAGTAGCATGTAGGAGAAATTCCCTTTGGTAGATATTTTTCATCTGTTAGTGACAAAAGTGCACAGTTTAGAATTAGTCATCCATGATACTTTCATGTGTCTAAATTATACTGCACTGCTGCCATGCAAGTTTCAAAAGCTTTACTTACAGAGGAAAGCTAAAAAAGTAAACTTTTTTAATGTCAGAGAAATGAAGCATTGATTTTCCACTGCAAGTGAAAAACCTTTGGATTTCATGACTCTTAGGGTATGGCTACACTTACATTTGTACAGCACTGGGAGTTACAGCTGTGTTTGTACAGCTATGTAGGGAAAGCGCTGCAGTATGGCCACATTGACAGCTACCAGTGCTGTAGCGTGGCCACATTTGCAGCATTTGCAGTGCTGTTGGGAGTGGTGCATTGTAGGCAACTATCCCAGCGTTCAAGTGGCTGCAACATGCTTTTCAAAACAGGGGGATGGGGTGGAGTGTGACAGGGAGCGTGGGGGAGACAGAGAGAGTAGATTTTTGGAGCTGACACTGTTCTCAGCTCCCTGCCTTCCTCCACCCCTCTCTTATTCACTAAATGCAAATTATGCACTCCTAAATAGCCTTCAGACCACATAAGCAGCTGCTTAACATGGACTCCCTCCTCCCCTCTCTCCTCAAGCAAACAGCTGTGAACATTCCAAAGCAATTCCCCTGCCTCCGCTCACTCACTGGAG